>NW_027529525.1:935493-944236 GCF_008692635.1 Crocuta crocuta | reverse complement strand
CTCAACAAGATCCTTGCAAATCGAATCCAGCAGCATATCAAAAGAATCATCCACCAAGATCAAGTGGGATTCATTCCTGGGTTACAGGGCTGGTTCAACATTCGCAAAACAATCAATGTGATACATCATATCAATAAAAGAAAAGATAAAAACCATATGATCCTGTCAATAGATGCAGAAAAAGCATTTGACAAAATACAGCATCCCTTCTTAATAAAGACTCTAGAGAAAGTTGGGATGAAGGAACCTACTTAAACATCATCAAAGCCATCTATGAGAAGCCTTCAGCTAATTTCATACATTTAAAAAATAAATCCACAAGTTCATATGATGGATATATGTAGTCTGATATGGTAGGTGACATCTGTGCTCAGTATCTTTTCCCTTTCTTTTGGAACATTTGCTCCATGGCACAATAGAAAAAAAAATAGGTAAAAGGAAAAAATAGACCATTTATCCAGGCACATCTACAAGTTATAAAAATGTAAAAAATTTTTATAAAGTAATGTTAAATGTTGCTAGACATCAAAGAAATGCAAAAACCGTGGCATATTTTTCATTCACTGGATTAGCAGAGATTTAAAAATGGTGGCAAACCCTCTCATGATCAGCTGATGGTGGAGGAAAGTACTACCAACTTTCTAGGGTGCAGTAAATATCAAAATTATGCATCTCCTTCAGGATGGTGATTCTACATCTGGGGATATATTTTAAGGATGACATCAGATAAGCATACAAAGTTGAAAATACAAGAAACTCAGCTTACTATATCAAGAAACTGAAAATTATCTAAAAGCCTATCGAGAGGGAATTAGACAAAGCCATATGCAACATACAAAAATGAATGATGTAGGTCTAAATTTGTTGACACGGAAAGCATCCATGATCTATTGTTTAGTATGTACAGTACAATCCCATTTTTGTGAAGGGGAGGCAGGAAAAGTTTATGTAGGCATATACATAATAGAAACTCTGGAAATACATGCCTCAGAGTGTTCGGTTGAGGCATGGTGGAGTGGGGTGGGTGCAGTCTTCCCTGGAGACAGAAAACAAAAGGGGAGTGTTATCTATAACATATTACAAGCAAGAATAAAAGCCACAAAAATACTGCTGTTTTATTATCACTGTGTCCAGTAATTCTAAACATCATTAGTGATAAAACACTCCTTCTTCCTGAAGCAGCAAACTGCACCCCAGTATCCCCCACCCTTAGGTTATTATTCCATCAGAGGTCACAAAGTGCTATCCCAGTGAGAAAATAAAATCAGATCAAAGGGCCAGTTTGGTCAATAAAATTGTATGAGGTTATATTTATTTGTGGGAGTAAAAAATATTGCTGTGTGCTTATAATGCAAAGCGTATGAGACCAAGTCTAAGAGCTTACAATCCTTGGGGCACCTGGCTGGCTCAGTCAGAAGAGCGTGAGACTCTTGATCTCGGGGTTGTAAGCGTGAGCCCCACATTGGGTGCAGAAATTACTAAAAATAAATAAAAACAAAAATAAAAGGCTTTACAATCTTTGTCTTGTCTCCATCGGTACTCTCGCTACTCACCCTGTGCTCCCAGTCTGGCCCCTGGTCTACCAGTAGAATCCTGGGACTCTGCCTACAGGCTTGCCAGACCATGCCACATACACAGATTTTCCCCTCATGAATGTGCATATTTCTCTTGAATCCTACTCCCACTGCACATGAGAATTTTAAAAAAGAATTGCTGATAATGCTATACTTTAGTATAATGAATATCTTAATGATGGTGAATTTAGGCAGCTTGGCTGACTGACGGGAAAGTTATGTAATTTCTTTAAGGAGTAGATTTTAAAATAGTAAAAGAACTGAGAGAGGAGACAGGACTTTGGATAGCACATTTCCTGTCATTTCATATAGGAACCTACTTACTGCTATCATGAGTAAGACCAGGTCTCTTAGGTTTTCAGGAGATAAATCCTATGTTATCATGAAAAAAAAAATCACTGGCCTTGATCTGAGGTCTATGTAGTCTTAAGCCTACACATAAATTAATTTTTTATGTCCCTAGAAGATGGCATCAGGAAAGATAATGATAGCAAAATAAGACACGAATGAAGAAAGAAGACATTCCAAACATGCGGTCAAATCTTCACTCCAATCTTATCTTCTCAGTGAAGCTGAATCAATTCATTGAGCATCCAACTCTTGATTTCAGCTCAGGTCATGATCCCAGACAGTCCTGGCATTGAGCCCTGCATTGGGCTCCAAGCTGGGCTCTGTGCTGAGCATAGAGCCCTGCTTAAGATTCTCTCTCTCTCTCTCTCTGTATATCTATATATCTATATAGATATACACATTTTTTAATTGATGCACTTCAATCAGTTCAGTTTTTTGGTTTACTAGCCTTTTTTTCTCATATATTTTGCTACTTCCAAATATACTGTAACATGTATGTATGTATATATTAATTCTATTTTTTATTTCTCTTTCCCCCACACGTAGCTCCATTTTGGTTTGTTTCACTAATTTATCTTAAGAATATAGGAGCGATGTTTCACATGAAATAAGTGTTTAATAGGGGCATCTGGATGGTTCAGTTTGTTGAGAATCCGACTTTGGCTCAGGTCTGATCTCATGGTTTTTGACTTTGAGCCCCACTTTGGGCTCGCTGCTATCAGCCTGACGCACAGAGCCTGCTTCAGAGCCTCTGTTTCCCTCTCTCTGCCCTTCTCATGCTGCACTCTTATAAAAATAAAGAAGTATAAAAAATAGATGCTTAATAAATATTGCTATCTGAATGAATGAATGAATGATACAGATGATTTGAGTTCTCCTGCTGCTCACTCTAGGTCCAAGCTAGGTAATGCTCAAGGCAAACACCTCCAGGTGTGACCAGTAAAAGGTCAAGCTCATTATTGTTAAACAATCGGATATTAACCATTGTTATCTAACAATGGTCATTTAATCCTTGTGCTAGTGCTTAAGTGTGCCTTTCAACTTGAATTGCAGTTTTGTTCATTATAACATGGAGAATTAGAAATAGGAGACTTTACAGCAGCTATTCAGTCATTTTTTCCTGAGAACAGAGGAGAGATTACCAGAACTGGAGAAAGATTACTTATGAGAAGTATCTGTTTTATGGATTAGTAAAGTGGAAATTAGTACAATTCCATGTCTACTTCTCTTTGGCATTCTAATTAGCAAAATTTCAATGAATATGTAATCTAATCAATGTTGTGTTCCACTCTGACAATTTTTCCAGTAACTTGTAGTTTCACACACACACACACACACACACACACACACACGTGCGAGAATTATGGGTCTATTTTTTGACAAGTGATTTGCCATGTTCATGGTGGATGGCTTGGCAACATAATCCATTTGAACGGCAAAGCTAAGCTGACGTAGTCAAGGAGCTGTAAGGGTGCCTGTGGTCTCTCCTCGTCGACGTTCACACTGGTGAACTATCACAGCGGAGGGAATTGTGAAGAAAGATGAAGGAAGCAGCGGGCAGGACACACGAAGAGCAGAACAGGGAGGATTCTGTGAAGCCACACAATCTACTCAGGCATTAATTTATTGTCCTACATTTGATGCCGTAAAACTGGCTACAGTGAGGCACGAACTAAAACCTACAATTTCTCCCTTGCTAATACTGAGAGTTAAAGGAACTTTTTCTGTAATACTGAGGCCTGCTCTTATATTTTTAGTAAACTTGTCCCTACTAACACAATTTTTGAAAAAAGAACATTTTCTTCCTCCACATGAAACCTCCATCTCCTCCTTTTTTTTTTTTTTTTTTAAGGCCAGGTCCACAACCAGCATGGGGCTTGAACTCACAACCCTACAGTTGAGAGTCAGGTACTTAACCAGCTGAACCATCGAGGAACCTGAGAGCTTCTGTTTCCTAATGGAAGGTAAAGCAACAGTCTCTTTGTTGAATGCAGGAAGGGTAATGTTTGACTGCTGGAGGGTTTGTTCTCATTTTGCTTCTACTCAACTAATAGAAATAGTCAATGTGTATTATCAGATGTCTTCAAATATATTTTCAGGGCCTGAAATATTATTTATACCAGAATCTCCTTATCGCTGTGATCACAGAATTTGTTCTTCACTACATGTGAAGTCTCTCCTTTGAAAAACCCCTAGTCACTGACCTCTTGGTGTTGTGCGTTGAGTATCACCACAGCGTCAAACCTACTGTTTAACAGAAGCGCAGAAACTTCCATGGCTTCAGTATTTCTAACACAGTTGTATCTTAGTTATAGACACAATAAAAATACTCAGGAAAAAACATATTTTCCAGGATTAGGCAAATACCCATCTGCTCTACAATTCTTTTCTACCACCCTTCTGAATTTTACCAAGAACAAAGCGTCAGCAAGCTTTCTGAAGAACAGAAATACTGTCTTCCTTGTGTAAGGTTTTATCCGATTTTCTAACCTGAATGTACAAGCTAGAAAAGTTTTTTTCTGGAACACAAAGCACTTTTAATCATTATTTCGCCACAGTTAATGTGACGAACAACAGAATATTTCAGCTATTGAACCAGTCTCAAAAATCTTCAGTAGGAGACCAAATCAGATGGAGAATCAAAGTCTCCTAACTCTCAATTCAAGTCTAAAAACTGACTACCACATCTAATTTATGGGACTTAAGATGCATTGGAAATAATGGGAATAATGGCTTCCTTTTCCCACTTCCACAGGTTATAATATATAATACTATAACTTTCTGCTTCCTTCTTTCACCTTCCTGGGTTATAACATATAACAATAATCAATTCTTTATAACTTTGTAAGATCTGGAACAGAGCCATCAGCCATGCTGTTAGAATGAATTGTCACTGACCTGAATGAATATGCATGCATGGGGGTGAGAGACAGAGATACGGAAGTCACCGAGGAAAGGTAAAGCAGAAATAGTAAAAGCCAATATCCTCCAGGAGAATAATCTTAGATGTTTGAGAGTCAAAGACTTTTATGTGGCAGACAAGCCCAAATTTTAAGATGAAGGAAAATCTAGATCTTTCTCTTCAACAAAATGGATTTCCCCTTCTTATGCTTCAGCTCAATGAGGATTAATCCCATTTTTGGCCATACCTTTGATTCGGTTTTTACTTTGGCTTCTGGGGGAGGTGTTATATAGATAAAGGAGCATAATGAGAGTGAACAGACATGAAAGAGAGGGAGGGTCAGAGAGAGCTCTGGCCTGTTCACTCATGGAGAAGTAGGGTTATAATACACAGAAATAAACCAAAGCCTGGCTCCTGCTTTTCCCTCTTCTCACTTCAAACACTGCCTATAATTTTGCCTTTGCAGAAGTGAGGCTACTTTATATTCTCTCTTAAACTGAGTTCCCTGGAAACAGATTCTGAGATGGAGAGATGCAAGCAGAGTTTAGTTTATAGATGTGGTTGGGGGTAGATAGAGGTTGTTCTCAAGAGATAACACCTGTAGAGAAAGGAAGGCAAGATGGAGCAGACGGAAACACTGACCTGCAGAACGATT
Organism: Crocuta crocuta; assembly: GCF_008692635.1. Lineage (NCBI taxonomy): Eukaryota > Metazoa > Chordata > Mammalia > Carnivora > Hyaenidae > Crocuta > Crocuta crocuta. Next base: position 938,754 of record NW_027529525.1, on the reverse strand, counting down.
GCAAAGGAAGCCTCATTCTATGCTATGGGGGCCTCAGGAGTTGGGATGGCTCTTCAGAGTTGTCCCAAATGGAATAAAGGGGGACAGGCTTATGTTTCCTGATCAATCTGTCATTTGGCTTCAGACCACCACCAAGAAGACATAACCCTAGGGAAGGCAGTTCCCCAAGGGTGATACCCAGAAAGGGAGGCAGCTATGAGCTGTCAGCAGTCATATTCCCAGGCCCAGGGGGATGGGTGCCTTAGCCCTGAAGAGATAGCCATGGGCAGATAGCCATGGTGTTTATTATGTATTCCCACAAGTAATTGTTTTAACAGATATAAAGATATGCACAACTTTAGAGATAAGACTTCAGAGAATTCACAGAAAGAGAATTTAAAGTTATGTAATAGCTTGCAAGAAGAACATTGGAAATTCATGTTTAAACTGCATTTTCTCTATATCTATCTTAAAAAATAAAATGTCTAGAATGGTACTATTCATCACAGTGACTACTAGCTACAAGTGTCTAGTGACCACTTGAAAATGTGGCAAGTCCTAGGAGCCCGGCTAACTCAGTCGGTAGAGCATGAGACTCTTAACCTCAGGGTTGTGGGTTCGACCATGGTGGGCATAAAGGTTTCTTTGGGGTGCCTGGGTGGCACAGCTGACTAAGCGTCTGACTTCAACTCAGGTCATCAACTCCCAGCTTGTGAGTTCAAGCCCCACATCGGGCTCTGGGCTGACATCTCAGAGCCTGGTGTCTGCTTTCCATTCTGTCTCCATCTCTCTCGGCTCCTTCCCCACTCATGCTCTCTCTCTGTCTCTATCCCTCAAAAACAAATAAACATTAAAAAAATTTAAAAAAAAGAAAGTGTGGCAAGTCCAAATTGAGATGTGCTGAAAGTATAAAACATACATCAAATATTGGAAATTTGACAGGAAAAGATATGAAATATCTTATTAACAATTTTATATTGATAATATGTCAATGTAATATTATAACATATAAAATTATGTATAATTTAATATACATAATTAAAATTAATGACACCCGTTTCTTCTAAGCTTTTAAATGTAGCTATTGGCAAACTTTAAATTATTTATGTATGTCAAACTATAGTTTCATTGCACAGAGCTGGTCTAGACTAATCTTAAAGTCTGACAAAAGTGTCATTATCTCAGGCCATAGCCTATGACAGAGCATTATTGGAAAGGGCCACAGAATCAGGAGTGCAGAAATGTCCTCCACATTCTCAGAAACTCACTTCCTTCACCTAATTAAAATGGCAGCCCAAAAGCACTTTATTAAGTTCTTGAGAGGCCAAGATAGCACCTGGGTCATATAACCAGTTTGCCTGCAATGGTAGACTAGGAATGGATGTAGGAGGCAACCATTCTTCTTGGGAACCAGAGCTTCTGGGAAATAAAAATATTTTATTTATTCACAAATCAGGAGATTCTGACTCATTTTAAACCTTTAGGACAAGGGAATTGTATCCACCACATCTCAGTGATCAGTGTGGGTGGATGAGAAAACAGCTGGAGCCCAGTGAGCAAGGTCTTGGGTGAGACAAGAGTTATTCCATATGCCAGGAATATGACCGCATGCGGAACTAAATGACGAGCAAGCAGAACTATGAGTCATATTGAGAGCAAAAAGAAGGTAGCACAAAGAAATTTCTTGCATTTGTTTCTACCACCAACTGCACTGTACTTTTGTATTTATTTTGTTTATTGCCATCAATTCCATACCAGCCACAATTTTTCCAGCTCGTGATTTTATTTCGACATCATCCAGAACCACTCATTGCTTCCACTCTCACTGCCAATGACCAAGTCCAGATGTTCATCATCTTAGATGCAACAGCTCCAACTTCCTTGATCTTTTTCCTCCCACATTTTCTCTCTTCAGCATGATTTAGCCTGCTAACTCCTTGCAGATCATCTTTTCTACATGTCACTCTACTGCTCAAAAAATTAGAATGACTTCATATTCGTTACCTGATTGAGCCCAGATTCAGTTTGGTATTCCAATAGATATGCAAAACCTGCTCCTTTTTCTGCTTCCTTGTTCCTTTCTGACTGCATTTAAAATACTTTTCTTACTCTTCTTCCCTTATAAATTATTATGAAATATGAACATCCAATATGTACAGAGCATTAATTGAATTTCTTACTCTCATTCAGAAGCTTTTTTCAGTTCTAAAATACCTGTAATTTGTATACCACATGATTATTTTATACTCATATTTTTTCTGATTATTTTGTCCCTATGATCTTGGAACACTCAACCAATTTGTTAATGCTCCAAGGTCAGAGATTGCATTTTATACTTCAAATTAGAAAAAAAAATCAATGTTTGTTAAATGTTTTCTTTGTGTCAGTCGTTGTAAAATGTGTTGAACATTTGTTATCTGGAATTCTCTGTAGCCATTTTTCGGTGTGTGTGTGTGTGTGTGTGTGTGTGTGTGTGTGTGTGTGTGTGCTTTCCCTTCACTGTTTCCATACTGCCCTGCCAGAGTGTCCTGTTGCCAAATAACACCAACTGAAGTATGGAAGTAGCACATTTACTGGTGCTTTAGGACGATGATGGTGGAATTTCCACTGGTAATTTCAACTTGGACTCCTGCTTTGCTCCTGAGACTCCCTCTCTCTAACATTTTCTCCCTTCCTTTCTAGCTCTTTCTAACTGATCTTGTTTTATGCAAAAACAGTTTAGCTATTTCTTTGCTTCATTATCAATGGAACTATAAGAAGGTCCCATTTTCAAAAATAAACACACATTAGGGATTTCAAAATGGAAGTAGTTCTCTTTCTCTGAGACATGTTCTGAGAGTTTTAAGTCATTTAAAAAATCTAGTATACAGACATTTTCTCATTTAATTCTCTCAACAGTCCATTTTGTGGTGTTTCATGTAAGACGGGAATTTTTGATTCAGCTATTGGCATTATAAAACTGATTGTTTGGATTCAGAAAATAAAAGTATCTGGGTATAAAATATATCCTGTCTTGTTTCTAAATTATTTGGTTAGAGAATTGGTCAGATGCATTCGAGTCATTTCCTGTGTAAAATACAATGTTTATACGTAAGATTAGTTTGGTGTTTAAATACTATAACTTCTTGCGAACTAACTTCTTTAGAAATGGTTGCACAAATGAGTCCAGTCTGGTAGGAGAAGCCACAGGTAAAATTTAAATAAATAACTATTTAATTATTATTACTATTATTTAATTATTAGTTAAAATTTAATATAAAAATTATGAACTCTAATGGGATT
>NW_027529525.1:872686-935487 GCF_008692635.1 Crocuta crocuta | reverse complement strand
TAACAGAAGATTAATTAATAAGAAGTGAAAAGAACTCTAGAGAATACAGAAATAACAGAGACATGAAGCAGCAGCCACTTTCCTTGTGGCTGAGATAGATATCCAAGGATGAGATTCAGACCTTATTGGAGAGAGCACCTGGACATTATTGAAAGGAACTTGCTGGGAATCTGCCTTTTTGAGGTGGCTGGAAATGTGCCATCTTGGTCCCAAGGAAAGTTGTTCACGGTGAGGGGGTCACGGGGGGTGTTCATGGAGACACTGTACACAGAGCCCTGGAGGAGACGCAGCTGCTGGCCACTGCTGCCATCATGACCCGGGTGCTGGAGAAAGCCACGTGTCCTACAAGAACTGTATTCTGGAGAGGCCACCCACCCTTGCAGAAGCTTGCCATGCAAATGCACCAGAACCAGGAAGCAAAACCTTTTCTTTCTGCATTGTCTTTAGAACTGTCTACAGGCAGTTTAATGTCAATGCCATCTGGCAAAGTAAAAATCCTTGAAGGGCCCAGATGCATGTTTAGAGACCAGATAAAAAAGGTAAATTTGGAGATGAGGGATAATAAATTCATAACAGGCACTGTTATTCTCCATTATTATAGAGACTAAAAACACGTTAATATGAATATTCACACAAAAAATTCCCCATTTCCCAATGCATAGGGAATGTGGAAAACACCATTTGTGGTTCAAGGTTCCATAAAGCCGAGGGTGAGTGAACAGAGGGAGGAAAAGAAATAAACAAGTAAAATCATACTGATTTACATTATAAGAGGAATAGTCTGAGAGGAAGAGTAGGGGAGATAAAGAACACAGGATTTCAGGAAGATAATTTTTGAGGAGTTTTAAAGAGATGTTGATGTTGGGTTTCTTCTAAATACAGTATTGTGCTGAGAGAAGTCACAAACTGGACCAGCTTTATCTGGGTGACCATAACATTTTAAAACTTTTTGACCCCATCAAATCTTTAAACAGTCTGATCTTTTTCTTTCACATATCAAAAGATAGTCCAGTAACTTGCACATTAGTATTAATTAAATGATTAGCTCTATATTTGTTATTTCTAAATCAGCCAGTCCCACTACTGCATGGTAATCCTATTCCTCAGTTTCTGATCAGTTGTTTTGCATTCACCAAAGCATGTTAAAAATCCTTACTGCTTTCCTTGGCTCCCCATGTCCATCCTCAAATCCAAAACCCAACTCAGCAGGTAGCTTAGCGATTGATGCCAGCAGAAAAACTTCATCAGCCTCTTGCTTTTGTACCTTTACAATAAACCGTATCTTTTTTTTTCATATTTACTTTCCCCCCCACTACAGCAGCAGCAGAGGCAACTACTCTCATCTTTTCCTTTGCTCTTTATTTGATCCACTTCCTTCTTCCTGTGCATTTTGCGACAACAATTATGCCCTCCTTTCTCCCTGAGTCTTAAATCTCTCCCTGTTTCTCAGCTCTTGCTCCTCAGCCTGTAAACAGGTTTGAAACTTTGGATCCCCTTACAAAAATTTCCTCCCTTTTTTTTTTCCACAATACCCATTTAAGAGTCATCTATGTTATTATATCCATTCTTCACCTCCCGAAAATCACTCTTTGTTGAAGACCATCATCAGGATTGCCCGGTATATGCCTAGCCACACAGTGCAGTCAGATTGAGCACTCATTACGAAGCAGATTTTAAAACTTTTTTAGAAGTATCCTAATCATTGGATATTGTGAACAAAGATGTACAGGGTACCAAACTAGCCATCTTACCATCTGTCCGAGACCAAACTATGCTTGTTTAGATATTCTATCCGTCAGATGACTATGAGGTAGTGACCTTACATGGGCCAGAGGATGACTGCTAGGCCAGTTGCTGAGGCCTTTGTCTATGACAATGTTGGAAAAATAGGCTTGGGTCTCAAGGCATCTTTTGAAAAGGATGGATGCGACCAAAGCACAGGCCTCTCACAATCTTTTGCTCACTTCTGTCTCCATCTAGAGAAGTCTTGACCTCTCCCGATGACTGTTACATCAGAAGCTGGCACCCCTTTTCACTAGTTTATTTCTTTTCAAACCCCTTATTGTGGAGTTGAACTTATTAAACTTAGTAAACTTATTAAAATTAGTTTAACTATTTTAAAATTACTTGGGTAAATAAAGTTTACTGATATTTTAAATCAAATGGCATGTTTATCTGTAAGATATTTCAAACTTATATACTTTAAAATATTTTATTCTAAATATAGTTAGAATGATTTTTCCTTTTCTAACCATATTTGATGGTAAAGTCTTCTTTTATGCATTACCAGGTATTCTCCTTTTTCTTATATCTAGTAGAATCCATCCTCAACTCTCCCACTCCAAAGATGGGAAAACCCTAAATAAGACTTGGAAAAATCTCCTGGACACTCCACAATCCAATGCAATCCTCTCTCTTCTATCCCTGTTGGAAGTAGTCTCTCCTTCCCTTCTCTTGTGACATTGGTCATTGTCTTCGTACTGGTATTTATGAACATGGCTAATCTCTNTAACAGAAGATTAATTAATAAGAAGTGAAAAGAACTCTAGAGAATACAGAAATAACAGAGACATGAAGCAGCAGCCACTTTCCTTGTGGCTGAGATAGATATCCAAGGATGAGATTCAGACCTTATTGGAGAGAGCACCTGGACATTATTGAANATTAATTAATAAGAAGTGAAAAGAACTCTAGAGAATACAGAAATAACAGAGACATGAAGCAGCAGCCACTTTCCTTGTGGCTGAGATAGATATCCAAGGATGAGATTCAGACCTTATTGGAGAGAGCACCTGGACATTATTGAAAGGAACTTGCTGGGAATCTGCCTTTTTGAGGTGGCTGGAAATGTGCCATCTTGGTCCCAAGGAAAGTTGTTCACGGTGAGGGGGTCACGGGGGGTGTTCATGGAGACACTGTACACAGAGCCCTGGAGGAGACGCAGCTGCTGGCCACTGCTGCCATCATGACCCGGGTGCTGGAGAAAGCCACGTGTCCTACAAGAACTGTATTCTGGAGAGGCCACCCACCCTTGCAGAAGCTTGCCATGCAAATGCACCAGAACCAGGAAGCAAAACCTTTTCTTTCTGCATTGTCTTTAGAACTGTCTACAGGCAGTTTAATGTCAATGCCATCTGGCAAAGTAAAAATCCTTGAAGGGCCCAGATGCATGTTTAGAGACCAGATAAAAAAGGTAAATTTGGAGATGAGGGATAATAAATTCATAACAGGCACTGTTATTCTCCATTATTATAGAGACTAAAAACACGTTAATATGAATATTCACACAAAAAATTCCCCATTTCCCAATGCATAGGGAATGTGGAAAACACCATTTGTGGTTCAAGGTTCCATAAAGCCGAGGGTGAGTGAACAGAGGGAGGAAAAGAAATAAACAAGTAAAATCATACTGATTTACATTATAAGAGGAATAGTCTGAGAGGAAGAGTAGGGGAGATAAAGAACACAGGATTTCAGGAAGATAATTTTTGAGGAGTTTTAAAGAGATGTTGATGTTGGGTTTCTTCTAAATACAGTATTGTGCTGAGAGAAGTCACAAACTGGACCAGCTTTATCTGGGTGACCATAACATTTTAAAACTTTTTGACCCCATCAAATCTTTAAACAGTCTGATCTTTTTCTTTCACATATCAAAAGATAGTCCAGTAACTTGCACATTAGTATTAATTAAATGATTAGCTCTATATTTGTTATTTCTAAATCAGCCAGTCCCACTACTGCATGGTAATCCTATTCCTCAGTTTCTGATCAGTTGTTTTGCATTCACCAAAGCATGTTAAAAATCCTTACTGCTTTCCTTGGCTCCCCATGTCCATCCTCAAATCCAAAACCCAACTCAGCAGGTAGCTTAGCGATTGATGCCAGCAGAAAAACTTCATCAGCCTCTTGCTTTTGTACCTTTACAATAAACCGTATCTTTTTTTTTCATATTTACTTTCCCCCCCACTACAGCAGCAGCAGAGGCAACTACTCTCATCTTTTCCTTTGCTCTTTATTTGATCCACTTCCTTCTTCCTGTGCATTTTGCGACAACAATTATGCCCTCCTTTCTCCCTGAGTCTTAAATCTCTCCCTGTTTCTCAGCTCTTGCTCCTCAGCCTGTAAACAGGTTTGAAACTTTGGATCCCCTTACAAAAATTTCCTCCCTTTTTTTTTTCCACAATACCCATTTAAGAGTCATCTATGTTATTATATCCATTCTTCACCTCCCGAAAATCACTCTTTGTTGAAGACCATCATCAGGATTGCCCGGTATATGCCTAGCCACACAGTGCAGTCAGATTGAGCACTCATTACGAAGCAGATTTTAAAACTTTTTTAGAAGTATCCTAATCATTGGATATTGTGAACAAAGATGTACAGGGTACCAAACTAGCCATCTTACCATCTGTCCGAGACCAAACTATGCTTGTTTAGATATTCTATCCGTCAGATGACTATGAGGTAGTGACCTTACATGGGCCAGAGGATGACTGCTAGGCCAGTTGCTGAGGCCTTTGTCTATGACAATGTTGGAAAAATAGGCTTGGGTCTCAAGGCATCTTTTGAAAAGGATGGATGCGACCAAAGCACAGGCCTCTCACAATCTTTTGCTCACTTCTGTCTCCATCTAGAGAAGTCTTGACCTCTCCCGATGACTGTTACATCAGAAGCTGGCACCCCTTTTCACTAGTTTATTTCTTTTCAAACCCCTTATTGTGGAGTTGAACTTATTAAACTTAGTAAACTTATTAAAATTAGTTTAACTATTTTAAAATTACTTGGGTAAATAAAGTTTACTGATATTTTAAATCAAATGGCATGTTTATCTGTAAGATATTTCAAACTTATATACTTTAAAATATTTTATTCTAAATATAGTTAGAATGATTTTTCCTTTTCTAACCATATTTGATGGTAAAGTCTTCTTTTATGCATTACCAGGTATTCTCCTTTTTCTTATATCTAGTAGAATCCATCCTCAACTCTCCCACTCCAAAGATGGGAAAACCCTAAATAAGACTTGGAAAAATCTCCTGGACACTCCACAATCCAATGCAATCCTCTCTCTTCTATCCCTGTTGGAAGTAGTCTCTCCTTCCCTTCTCTTGTGACATTGGTCATTGTCTTCGTACTGGTATTTATGAACATGGCTAATCTCTGTAAGTGAATCCTAAAAGCAAGATCCTTATTTTATTCATTATTGAGTAAAACGTCCTCACCACTGGGAAAAAAAATATCCCTTGCACAAGATCCTTATTTTACTTTTAGTGACTAAAATACAGTGCCTTACAAATAGGAAGACTTAAAAGTATTTGATGAGTAGAAAGGAAACAATTGACCATTTATTAGATGTATGAATATCCCTCAGTTAAATTTATTTTTTCTTCTTCTGTTCTTATTTCTTTGTCTATGTGTTATAATGTAGCTATCTTTTTTTTTTATCTCTTTGCTTCTATTTCATTGGCTTCTATCTATTCCATTTTTACCTTCATTTTCTCTTCTTTTTCTTCTTTTGCATGGAATACAGTGTTTTACATGGAATGACACGCTTTTGTTTCTTTCTTGCAGGTAGTCATTTGAGGATTGCATTTTATCCCAAAACAAATGAGTGATAACAACAGAACACTGAACTAAGTTGTTCATTACAAAATTTAGGGCCTTTACTGAGCTTTTGCCATGAAGTTAGTAGGCAATAGGCTTTTCCAGTAGGAGAAGCCATTTAGTCTAATTATATACTAGAAACATCACAAGATTTGGGATAAGCTTGTCAAATAAGATAAATCATTTTAAAGTTGCAACTTGAGGGTATTATGCTAAGTGAAATAAGTCAGGCAGAGAAAGACAGATACCATATGTTTTCACTCCTATGGGGAATAGGAGAAACTTAACAGAGGACCATAGGGGCGGGGAAGGGGAAAAAAATAGAGGAGAGGGAGAGAGGCAAATCATAAGAGACTTTTAAATACTGAGAACAAACTGAGGGTTGATAGGGAGGTGGGGGACAGGGGAAAATGAGTGACGGGCATGAAGGAGGTCACTTGTTGGGATGAGCCCGGGGTGTTATATGGAAATCAACTTGATAATAAAGAAAATAAATAAAATCATATCCTTAAAATAAAGTTGCAATTTCGAACTCAACAGGTTATCACAATTATTGGTATAAATTGTGGAAAGTAAAGTCATGAAATTATAAACCAGGGTAAAATGTTAAGAAAAAAGTAAATTTAGCAATAAAAACATTGATGTGGTACTTAATTGATATTAATCTCAGGTAGGCAACCCTATCCAAAATAACACTAAATCAGTTGCTTTGGTCATTTTAGTATTATACAAATCCGTACAGCTTGATGAATCATGATCATTGTTATGACTTGTTAAGTGAACCAATATGAAAGAACTAACCATCCAACAGTCCATTCATGCTATGTGTTTACAGCAAAGTACAAGCATTCATAAGAGACAGCAGAAGACAGTGTTTGAAGGAAATACTTAAGTTTAAAAAATGCTCATTTTAGTTCAATATTACTTTATACATACAACTGAATTAAATAATTTTTTCCATAAGTGTCAAAAATTAGGTCCATTTATGAAATTACTATGTAAAAACTAACATGCTTCATCAAATATATTCAAATAGTGGCCCAAATATCAACTGCATGGCTAAATATTACTTCCTATAAAGTCTGTTTCTCTTCCTATAGCCCCACCTAGGATCTGGTCTTTAATGTGGATTTAAAAATTATGAACTAAAAGGGCTCAGAGCCAATTTCATCTTCAAATGAGATCTTATGGGATGATTAACTTCGTGTACAGAAGAACTTGGTAATATTCTGTGTGGAAAATATCTAAAAATTACAAAATAAAATCTACAGTGCTTTCTACCCATAGTTCATATTTCATAACCTATGATCTGACTAAAAAGTTTAAAGATGTAGAAACAAATAAAAGACAATCGTCATTTGTGTTGGACCACAATTACTGTTGACATGCTACAACCCAATCTCTCTCTTTCTCTCTCAATCTGCATGGTCACATGCAGTTGTTGACCAGGTCAGTACAACCACATTATCACATTATTCTTGAAGAAAGAGACAGGATCTAATTAAAATTGTACCTACACAATAGACGTAGTTAAGTCCTATAACTTAATAAATCAGTGTTGATCTTTGTATTCATATTAATGCCTATTTTTCTGTTGGCCTATAGATATAGACATTAAATCTTCCCTCTAGTGACACTGAGTAGCATATTCATAGCGATTATGTTTCATTACAGCCACCTCTTACCTCTAGGGATTAGCCCTCTAGGCTAAATGTTGGATGTGGGGTCCTAGCCCTGTAAGTATCCTACTTATTATCAAACACAGATCTCAGGTTTACCATTTTTATACTATACTTACAGCTGTTCTATTACAACCGTTGCTGCTTTTCTGGCCATTCTCACTACTATATTCTATACATTAATTCCTACTAAGTGCCAAACGCTAGGTATGTTCCATGCAATATCCAAATTCTCATGCCAGTGCCTCAAGGTTGGTATTAAATATAGTCTCAGATCAAGTCACAAAGCTACTGAGGATCCAAACCCAATTATATCTCAGTCCATGTTCTCCCCATAAAAACAAAGATGAAAATTCTATATCTGGTATGGCTAATTAAGGAGAAATTCACAAACTGAAGGAGGCTGAAGAAGCTTATGGTTATTTCAAATGAACTTTATAACTCTTATAAGGAAATGAAATAATTTTCTTGTTTATTCTTTACTGCTGTGACTAATGTAATTGTTTATCAGGCTCTGGTATGCTCACGGTGAGTGGACGTTATTCCCCCTGCATGTTCTTTCCATTCTAGTTCTTTTTATATGTTTCCTTTTATTTTTTTTACTTTTTTTAATTTTATAAAATATAATTTATTGTCAAGTTGGCTAACATACAGTTATCAGTGTGTATGCAGTGTGCTTTTGGTTTTGGGGGTAGATTCCCGTGATTCATCACTTAATACAACACTCAGTGCTCATGCCAACATTCTAGTTCCGACAACGTGAACTGTGCTAGATGCTGGGAAGTGCCACATGGGTTTCATCTGTGTGGAGCATAAAGGATGTCTGCTGGAGAGATGGCAAAGAAGGGTTTCCAACCATGTGCAAAGACACACTGTTGAGAAAGGATCAGGGTGCCCAGAAAAGACTGCAGCAACATCATTTGGCAGGAATTATCAGTAACACCCAATAGGCAGTTTACTCTGGGGTTGAACATTGCTACTCTTCTGTCACTCTTTATTGTTCTTTTCCATCTGCACATAAGTGTGTTTGAATTCCTCACATATGAAAAGCAACAATGACGGAAAACTTTAAATCCTCTTTGGCTTGATGTTCAACTGAATTGAAGGCACCACCAGAAGCCTTCTTTTCCCTAAGGCATAACACTCTGAGATACTAAATTGCAGTGTTTTATGCTTTCAACAACTGCTTATGATGTGTACTCATGGTCCTTTGAAAAACCATTTCTTATTCATTTATATGCTGCCTCAATGCCTTACATTCAAGTTGTTTGTATTAACTGTAAATTATTCTATTTTAATTTCATATGGTCTTAAATGGTCTCCAACTTTTGGTATAAAACCTTTACATCTCTTATCCCCAAGGTTGGTCAATGATCTACTGACTTGTAAATGCTTGTTCTAAAATTTCCTGACACTTTCAGGCCTTTCAAACCCACTTTGAGATCTAGGACTCCAGCCAAAGGACCTTCCCTGTGAGACCCCTGCAACTGCCCTTTAGCAAGTATGAGTTACTTTTAAATGTGTAATATGCCTGCCAGGTATTTAGCCCACAAGTAATTACCACAATTAGACAAGGTCTTAAAATGAAAGCAGCCAGGGAGCCAGAAGCATAGAGTATGGTGATGCTAGAGTTGTAAGAGACCTTTGATATCATTTAATCCGGTCTCTCATTTTCCAGGATAGGAAACACAGCACCTGTGAGATGAGGCTACCCAAAGTGCCCCTAAAACTAGGCCTAGGCCTTCCACTCCAGACTGACGTCTACATGTAATGAGAATATCCTGTAAATGATCCCCAAATAATGTAAGTATTAAACTGTTTGGTAACGATCAATCAAAATGCTACAATGATTACATGCCCCATATTTTGAGTTTTCAGGTACCATTACATACTAAATTTTATACTATTTGGAACACACATTTTAAAACTTTAAGGTAGAGATAACACTTCTTTATTGAAAAAAATTACTGGAAAACACAGATGAAAAAACCTGATATTTGTTGACACCTCAAAAACAGTCTACATATGTTACTGTAGTACATTTAGCTATTTTATGCATTTGGTTTCCTACATAGTTTCCAAAATGTTCTAGAAGACAGCAATACTTTAAATGCAGTCAGCTGGAGTTTTTAAAAAGTATTTTAAGAAAACCACAATCTTCTTTTGTCCTCTGGCATTTCCAAGAGCTCTGGTTGGTTAATAGTCATCTTTGCTTGGTTCTCATCAAGAAAAGCTAATGTTAGACTGCATTTATTAATCCATCAAAACCACATAAGAATTTTTTCACTCCTTCTAACATTTTGTTTCTGTTTAGTCACAGGAGGTAACACTCTCCATGCAGCACATCATGTGAGTAAGTGTGGTTTAAAATGGTCAAATGTGAATTCATCTCCATTGTGTGGCTCTTCTAAGCCAAAAAGGTTGTTTGTCTACTGTGAGAATGTTCTGAATGCTGGGCCTTGTGCCCATCTCCAAATGATCATACTTACTTCAGAGACACTGAAGTATCACAGTCATGGAGAGGTTACCCTTCTCTCTGGGGTTAGGGGCAAGTGGAGGTAGGTATTTTCTCTGTAACATCAAGCATTTGCTCCCTGCTAAATCCTGTATGAACCCTAGACATCCCTACTAACACAGGTAATCTTATAAGTATTAATAAATAATCTGGACTTAGACACCATTCCTACTGTTAGGTAATTTTTGAGCATAGTGCTATGTCCATGGAGGGAAAGCTGAAAAAATAAGCCTTAAGCTATCTGATGCTGCTGCTTCATAGTATCTTGTCTTTTATGGTGATTTCATATTTTTCAAAGTGCTTTCATATGAATACACATTTCACTTACTCACAAATGCTTGGCAAGTGGTGTGAAAGGCAGAATTCTAAGATGGCCTCCAAGATTTCAGTCTGCTGGTGTGTATGCCCTCAAAATCCCCTAATGAGTGTGGGCAGGATAGTCACTCCTGTGAATACAGTTCAGATTTGATCTTAGCAGCTGAGAGAGATTGTCCTGCTGGCTTTGAAGAAGCAAATAGCAGCCTTGCGAGCAGGCCACATGGTGAGGGCAGTCCTACTTGCTCAGAGTGATCCCCAGTCGACAGCTAGCAAGAAGACAAGAATCCCCATCTTCAGCTGCAAGGAAATGACAGCCAACAACTTGAAAGAGCTTGGAAGCAATTCAGTGTTCATCCAGTATATCCAGATGAAAACATCACTTGCTTCATAACTTGATTCCAGCCTCTGAGACCCTGTGCAGAGGACCCTGTCCAGGCCTCTGATCTCCAGAACATGTGCAATAGTAAAGGACTATTGTTTTAAGCCACTAAGTTTGTGGAATTTGTTGTGTAGCAATAGAAAGCTAATGAAAGCAAAGATAAATAATACTATAAGGATTTCACCAATAAGGACTGATTAACCAAACTGATTTCATCAATCTCATTTTGAAGATTAGTGACAAGATTGATAGTGGTGCCTTGGATCCTCCTTTATATTCTAGTATTATTTCCACAGTCCCATAATGCTCCATACTAATGGGTTTACTGCCAGGTGTTCTTTACCCCAGCCCACCAATAAGATAGATACTTGAAAGCATAGTACATTGTCTTCCTCCATGCAGCTCAACACAGAGTAAAGCAATGATTTTATTAATCCTCACATCAGTTCTTTAGTATAGTAAAAACACTAATCAAAATCAAATTAAATGTTAAGATGATAATATTTTTAAATCTTCTCAAATCAAATGTTAATCCTCATCGCTTAACAAACAATATTCTGAATAGTCAAGATCCGGAAATGTGATAGGTAATTCTACCCACTTTTTGTATTGTTTTTTCTTTGGTAAATTATTTTTGAAAACCACTACAAAATTCTTTATTTTGAGACAAGGAAAATCTAAGCCTTTGTGCACCATCATCGTTCCCCAAGCCTAAAAAACAAAAGAGAATGAGAGGAAAAATTAAATGCACATCCAATTAAGAACTCCCTGTGGCCACAGTAAACATAAGCCCACAACAATTTACTCACTTGACCACATATTTTGCATATAATCTCGCCATTTGTTTGATAGTCTACAAACTTCTTTCGTAGTGCTTTGTTTTCTCTCACAATGTAGAGTTCCCTAAAATTATCAAGGAGTAAAAAAATACCTGAGAATTTGCAACGGACAGATATGCAAATTATGGGCACATGCTGTTGGACCTGAAGCTCATCAACTTGCGTGTATATCCGCCACCTTATCCTGTCTCTCCTTCCTACCCCTGCAGATCATCAGGCAGATGCTCCCTTTCCACATACATCTCTCAAGGGCCATGTTGCTTTTGGTGGCCTCTTTCAGCCACCAAATTGTCAATAGTCTGTTGATTATTTTAACTAGACTGGAGTTGTCCACACTTTTGAGAACAAATATGACTACACACCAAACTGATGCGCCTTGTATCAAAATGGCTTTGGGTCTCTCCCTCCTCCCTCCTTGCCCCGTTGCAATATATTTGAGAAAATGATATCTGAAATAGGGATATCATTTGGGGGCTAAAGGAGGGAAAGTTCTGAAAAATAATGAATCTCATTTGTACTATTTTGGAAGAACATTCACAATACAACCTGCTTCATTTCTTATAACGAAATTTAAAATTCAGTGTCCCTGGACTTACTTGAATATTGGTGTCATGTTGACATGGTGCATCTTCTCAATTACGTGGATATCCTCTCCAGAGCAAGCTACCACACTGCAGTTTTTGCAGAGGAAATTTATTAATGATGGGTTTTCCTTGCAACACTTTGCGATACTTCTCTTGTTTTTCATTTTCTTTTCCATTATGCTTTGCATCTGTAATTCCAAAATCTGCATTGAGGAAAAAAAAATTCAATGTTTCTTTTTTTTTTCCACAGCTTCACTGAAGTAAGTCTCCTGGAAGTCAGATATCTTAAATAGTAATGAAAATGTACACTTGGCCATAGTCTAGAAATAAAAATAATGAGGCGATAGCCTCCAAAGAATTTTGCATATAATCATGGAAATGTGTTCAGAAAACAACCTTTTCCATTTTAGACAAGTTTTACTGTGAGAAAGTCCTTAACAATATTAAAAAAAGCAAAGGCAAAAACAAAATAAAAACAAAAAAACACTTCACCCTACAACCTCTCTCCTTTGCCATTAGTTTTAATTCTGTCTCATAAAATAGGTCTAAGACTTCTTTTACACAGAATCCCTTTGAAGACCTAAACACTGTTATTACATTACCAACAGTCATCTCCCACTTGTGATAAGCTCCTCCCCACCCCCCACCAGTTTCTTTAACCTTTTCTAGACCTTTTGCTAATTTACTCAATCTCCTCTTTACACATTTGTGGCAGAAACTACTAGTTTCCCACCCAGAATCCTTTCCTCCTGGGAACAGAACTAAAATTTCATTCCAGGTGGAAATATGCTAGCTACATGACAACATTTCCAAGCCAGTGGGCAATGAGACATAAGATTTTGAGTAGAATTTCTAGAAAGGCTGAAGTATCATATAGCGGCCATTTGCACTTTTTGTCTTTTCCATCTTCTTTCTTCTTCTGCCTAAAATGATCATGTGACAGTTGTTGGAAAAAAAACTCCACAAAAACCAAAAAACTCTCTTTGACCTGGATAACAGAAACCAAATACTAAGAAGGCAGAGAAGAGACAGAAGAGTCTTGGCTTCCTCATGACATCATGGAGCTATCATATGGATCTAGACTGTCAAATTTTTTTTTTATGAGAGAATAAGACCTTAACCCTGTATTCCAGGCTCTGTGACTAGTGGCAAAATTTATGTGACAATACAAACAATGTAGAGACACAAAATCTGAGATAGGCATTGGCCAGGACTCACACCTATATAACTTCATGTTAGGAAAGCCTGGTTCTTAAATAATTTACCTCCAAACTAGAACTCTCATAGATGGCAAATTTATATTAAATTGTGTAGTACGATATTGTTTTCCTGAGGGCTGAGAGGAAGTTTTTAGTAAAAGTAAATTATCAGTGCTGATGAGTAAAGCTGAATGGCCCATCTCTGGCTCTTACCTGATTCAAGACAGCCATATTTACTACAGAAAGGAGAACTAAACCTTGTAAGCAACCTGTGGGCCATATAATAGTTTAATTGGACAAGTATAAAAACTAGGTCTTGTGTAAATTATAACAATATAAAAAATTGAAGTATTATGTTCCCTACAAGTTTAATTAGGTTGTTCTTGCATGATATTATGATGATTTGACATGGGACCACGTACATGGCAGGCAATTAAGAAACACCTATAGGTGCAACAGAAAAGATAAAAATAAATCCAAGGTTAGTGTATGGGTATGTAACCAGGACACCGGAAACTAAAGGATTAGTTTTAAAATAGTAAAGAATAGGGGCGCCTGGGTAGCTCAGTTGAGAGTATGACTCTTAATTTCAGCTCAGGTCATGATCCGAAGGTTGTGAGATCCAGCCCTGTGTCAGGCTCCACAGTGAACACTGAGTCTGTTTAAGATTCTCTATCTTCTTCTGCCCCTCTCCCTCACACATACCCTATAAATTAATTAATTACAATACTAAAGACTAGTAAAGGATTAGTTCTAAAGTAGTGAAGAACAGTAAAGAATATGAAATAATTAGAGGGGCAACAAATGAAAACAAAGCATAGTAAATACATGAGAGGTACAATTATAGTCAGTCAAAGTCTAAATAAAATGTAACAGTGTCGGGAAAGCTGTTGGATCCTTGCCAGGGAAAATGTTTAAAATCTTCAAATCTTCACATTGTTTCTAAAAGTTTGATTTAGAAGCCTTCAGTTATGTACAGATTCTGTATGACATGGAAAATAGACCTCATCTTCTGTGTCATGGCTCACCATTTTTTAGTGGCTGCCTAAACGCTGTGTTGAGAAGAATTCTTAACTCAGAAGAAGGGAGTGCTGGGGCCTACTAGCAATGTCTTCTGAGGAAGCTGCATAGAACAGTAGTTAAATGTACCCCCCCCCATCCTTGTTCTGAGTTTCTTAGCCTAAAGTAGCTTTAGGAGGGTAGGGCTCATAGCCAAAGGAAACCTAACAAGGTACTCAATTCTGGGTCCCCCAAAGAGACTGTATCTTATTGTAGATATAATCTGGAAAAGTTTGACTCATAAACTCCAGAGGTGGCCTAGAGTTTACCCAAAATACTAGTCTCAAAAAATCAATTTTTGAAAATATCCACTTGATTAACTTTCCAGTGACATTATTTGGCCACAGATGTTTGATCTGACATTATCAAATGTTTGGTTTGCCTTATATGTAAAGGGGTTTTAAAATACAAGTTTGTGTAGAAACCTGGCCAGGAAACCTTGGAGTTGGTTATAGCAATGCACACCAATTTAAAAGCATCCCTTTCGTGAAACTCTATTTAGGGTAGAGCCAATTCCAATGTTAAGAAACTAACATTCACACCCATATGCAAGGGTGTGAATTTTCTTCTAAATGGATTGTTTGCTATTATAGTAGTTACAGTCTTTAATTCAGTGGTATGGGGGATTTCCTGAAATATTGTAGAAATGCATTCTTCCTTCACGGCATTCCTCTTGAAGCTTAAATGACTCTATATTAGTAAACTGAGATGCAGCTAGATGACATATTATGTATTTTCTTAACATTCAGATCTAACCTCAATGTCTCTATTTCTAAGTGACTTTCCCCAAACACCCAATCTAAAAGGTACTCATCTAATGACTCATTTCATGTTGTCTTATTCTAATTCTCTAGGATTTGTCCTTATGGGATATATTTCTTGCTTCATTTTTGTTTCTTGTTTCTCCTCCTCAAATTCTACTATGTATACTATAGAATATGAGTTTCTTACAGTAGAGGTCTATCTGTGTTGTTTGCTACTATGTTCTCTCTTTTTAGAACATTGCCTGGCACAGAACAGGCACTTCCTAAATATTTCTACAATGAAAAATTTGTGCCTGTACAGATTCAACCAAACCAAAATTGCCAGGTTGGCTTGAATGGGTGAACAGCACTGGTCTTTCTGAACAAGGGGAGATTAAATTACATCATCAAAATTTATGGTTGGTTTCACTGGAATGGTGGCCTGACAATCTCTGCTCATCATGGATCTTGATTCTTTGTATGTGAATATGGACTAAGCACAGCTCATCCAACTGGAACTTAAAATTCAAGCACAATTTCTGTCTTGGGACTTAGCCACAAAGCTATCAGTGGCAACCACATGCAGCCACTTTAAAGTGAAAAATAAATTCAGAGAGGTCCAAAAAACAATACCTTATGAGCATACTCCTCTGGGTTCATATTTTGAACATGGTCTATAGCTTTATACATCATTTTCTCTCGGAAATCATTAACTATCTCACGTTCAATAACTCCTGAACCACTGTGGGCAACTAGGACGTAGGTGCTCTCATCAGCTCTGGCTCGACCTCGTGCCTGAGAACATAAAGAAATCAAATAAATGAATGGTAATGTCTTGCTGTCAACTCTCTCATTTTTGGTCTGGAATGGTATTGACTGCTCAGTATCCCAGCCTTCAAGTAATTTCTCTATTCTCAGTAAAGCTAGCTATTACTCATTTTTTGTAAATCAGTTATTTGAAATTCAAAAGGTACTTTAATGCAGAAACAATGGTCTAGAGCAATGATGTAATTAGGTCACCACACCAACCCTCAAAACCTTAAATTACAGGAGACCATTCTGTCCACCTTGCTTGTTCCCAGGAACCTTCTCTCAACCCTGGGAACCAGCATCTTTGACAGACTGGAGTGCTATTCTTCCAGCCTGGTAGAAGGGATAGATGGAAAGAAGGGGTATCTCTGACCTTAACACCAGGACTATTGAAAATGCATTTCTGCTCCTGGTATCTGTTTTGGATTTTGAGCAGATTTCCGCATGAAAACAGACTCAACATGATGATTAATTTCTGCAATCCTCTTTAGGAAGTAATGTTTAGGTACATTTTGAGTAACAGACAATGTTGTGGCCTGGCCCAGGAACCTAACTACCAACTATATTATCTGTATGAAACAGGGAAAGAGCATTTGACTGCACATATAATATCTGTAAGAAAAATGCATTCAGTGTTATAAGCCACTAACAAATTAACTCTTGAAATTCAATTACTTCCCAATTTGATGGCTGTCTGGTTATCTTAGTCTTCCATGGCTTGTCTCCCAAGCAGGGATGCAACTCAATGTGTTTAAAAAAGAGATTTTAGTTAATTTTATAGGAAGAATATTACACACTCAATGAAAGGCAACAATTATATTGTTAAAATATTGTGGGTACAAGATAAAGTGAAACTAAGTGAAAATTAGGACATTTCACTTTTGTTTTGCATGTATAACTTTGCCTCCCTCGACATTTTATTATGAAAAATTCCACAGAGAAAAATTATAAGAATTGGGAGGAGAATGCAGAAATAGTAGAGATCCTCAAGGTTTGTGCATATTACTTTGTCAGACATTTTAGGAACACTGCATTTCAGATTCCTGGTCCAGCTGGGAGCTCACAGACATCTTAGGAATGAAGAGGCCTCTTTTAACTCTTACAGATGGGGCCAGCATCATGTTTCTGAAGAGTCTTGGGACATAGAAATAACAACCAAAGAAGAGTTGTTTAAACATACAACAGTTGGGGCGCCTGGGTGGCTCAGTCTGTTAAGCTTCTGACTGTGGCTCAGGTTGATTTCGCGGTCTATGAGTTTGAGCCCCGCGTTGAGCTCTGTGCTGATAGCTGAGCCTGAAGCCTGCTTGGGATTCCGTGTCTCCCTTGCTTTTTGCCTCTCTCCTGCTTGTGCTCTCTCTCTCTCCCTCTCTCTCTCTCTCAAAAAATAAACATTAAAAATAATAAAAAATAAAAATAAAATTAAAAATACAACAGTTGTCATACGAATTAACACCATAAAAAACAGTAGTATGCAACTCTGCAAGATTTCTTTTTTTTTTTTATTGAGGTATAACTGACATATAACATTGTATTAGTTTCAGGTGTGCAATATAATGATTTGGTGTTTGATTACAATGCAAACTGACTTCTCTTTTAGAAGAACAGATGTATTTTTACAACTGTGCTGTTTTGCTAAAACAATTAAAATAATAACACAAAATCAAAAATTAACATATTAGAGATATTTAAGTGTACCTGGACCATGGCTATTTCGTTAGTGACGAGACCATAACGGATAACGATATTACATTCTTTAATATCCAGACCTTCTTCTGCCACTGTGGTAGCGATAAGCAGATTTATTTTTCCAGTGCGGAATTTACTAATGACTTCTTTTTGTTCATTCTGTAGAAACATTGTAATAAATTAAACTTTGTGATGCTAAACACATTATAATCTTCTAATTAGCAGAAGAAATAATAAATTGCAACTGGTCAGTGCAAATCAAAGGATTAGCTCATACACGGATACACTGCCATCTGTTTTTGGCATTGAACAAAGACATGATGGTAAGACAACATTTGATTTCCAATCTGGGATTACCACACAATAACAAAAATATTTCCATCAACCATTCTGGAAGTGGGAAGACCATCATTTTTTGCCAAGGAAATAAACTGATCAGTGACTTGGGAGAGAGGAAAAAGGAGATACTTTCAGTTGAGGAGAGGATAGAGCAATGAGAAACTACAGTGGGCTTTGCTCCTGACTACATTAACTTCAGAATGTTTAATATTCAGAAAATAAGATGCAGTGACCCTTTTAAAGATTGTTGAATTTTGAGCCACAGAGAAAATAATACAATCGACCCCACATTTGGTCACTTGAAGAGTCACTCAAGCATGAAACCTATGGAATATTTCTGGAAGGATATGTGAGAAACTGAAAACACTGGCTGCCTCTGGGGAAGGAGCCAGAAGATTGGAGAGCAGTGGTGTGCCCTGAGAGACGTGACTATATAATCTATTCAAAGAGAAGATTAGATAGAAATGAAATAATAACTTATTGAAAACACAATTTTAAAACTACACTTAAATGAAAAAACTCTGAATTTTGAAACTTAATAAAAGGAAATAGGGGCTCATGGGTGGCTCAATCAGCTAAACATCAGACTCTTGATTTCAGTTCAGGTCATGATCTCACAGTCTATGAGTTCAAGCCCCATGTCAGGCTCTCTGTCTCTGTCTCTCTCTCTCTCTCAGGCCCTCCCCCATCTCAAAAATAGATAAATAAATTTTAAAAAGGAGAGAGAATAAAACATGCATTCTGGCCCTTGCATAGGAGGAGCAGGTGAACATAAACACAGCTCCATATGGCCAGTATGGTTTTACTCTCGCAACTACTCTTATCAAAGCTGTTGGTCCAGTCAGTCTAGCCTCTGGTGCACATGTATGTTGTCTTTTATCCCCGAACATTAAACAAAAATAAACATGTTAGACGAGACTGTGTTCTCCTATCCCCTTCCTTCTCTTCTTAGAGGCAGTGTGTGTCTTTATTTTACTCCTAAATTCTAAAGAATTGTGCAGAAAAGCCCCGCCCAGTCTTCTCTGATACTTTCTCCCTCTGGCACTCAGGTCCACTGATAAAGGCATACGTCTAATTGGGTTTTAGCAGATATGTGTGGTACTCAAAAGAGTACTTTAATAATGAGACTTTCAGACACAGCATCAGACCCTCAAATAGTAGATGCCAACTCTTTCTCCCAAAGAATAAGTCCAACTCTGTTCACAAGGTGAGGATGTGGGATGTAAGGAAGGCAATTTTGGTAGGTAGCCCTCAAATGTGAAATGGCTAAGGAACAAAAAGTAGCTGGATAACATACTTTCCTTTTGTACCTCACCTCTTTTCAAAGAGGAGCTGAGGCCACATATACCCAAAGTCATAATACTAAAGCTAATATAATAGAAACTCAAAAACAGGAGTGGAAGGATATAGATATATTAGTTGTAAGGATTAACACAGAGGCTGAGAGAGTGAACTTGAGTTTTGCTTGTGAGCTTCCTGAAAGGCAGGGCAAAAGGGAAATAATTTAACAAAACTAGCTCTTGTCACAAAGGAGGAAGTAAGCTCCTTCCCCAAGGAAAACAGTTTTTTCTTTTTCTGGCATAAATGTCAGAGGCAACTTTAACTGAGTACATGTAGTAAGTATATTGAGAATTATCATATAAAATTTCAAGAACTATTATTTTTCAGCAAACAGTAAAATATTTAATTTGCTCCATTGTACTGAATGATGATGACCATAGCAGAATTGAAGTGTCCCTTTGTCCCTCAAGTCTCAAAGTCGATATGACTTCAGAAATGTTAAAATATTTTACTCTTAACAATCCAGGCTTGTAATGTCTACATGTGCCTCTTTTCTCTCCCATGGATTTTTACTGTGCACATGATAAGTAGCATAATGAAATGAAAACAAAACAAAACAAATCTTTAAAAGGAAAAGAAAATCGCTCATAGTCCCAAATCTCTTAACACACGAAATGTCTTAATTTTTCCAAGTTGCCTTACAGATCTCATCCTATGCAAACATATTCTACATTTTTCTAATTATAATGCACATACTTTGGTGGGGATTTGATTCTTCCACTTGATATGATATTGTAACCATTTTTGCATTTTGTTACTAAGTTTAAATGTCAATCATTTTTGCAAAGGAAACTCAATTTTGAAAATTGCTCCGAGTATGTGAAAAACGTGACTCCTAACACAATGTTCAGCTTATCAAATGTCACAGATTAGATTGCTATTAAACTCCCATTTTTATTTTAAGGACAAGTGTTCCATTCCGTAAAATTATTTGTGGGGTGGCAAGAGAACTGATGGAAAAAAAAAAGACTACAATGAATCTGGGAAGAGTAATAACAACATGAGGAAAATGTTTTCACCTGTGTCATGGGCTTGAACTCACTGCTGTGTCCAGCTCCGATGAGATGATGCGCTTTGACTCCTACTTCGGCAAATTTTTTATTTTCAGTAATCCACTGGGAAAGGGCATATGCACTCTGTCGTGTTTTTGTGAAAATTATTCCTCGGGCCGATTCCTCAGTCCTTGTGTATTGCTCCATTATGGTGTTTCTCAATTTGGTCAGCTTCTCATTTTCATGTTTTGGGTTTTCAGCCAGCGTTTTCAAGGTTCCATTGTTTTCTTTAGGAAATAATTAGTTTGAATTGTAAAACATGTGAATAACCACACTGGGAGATTTTATGTAATGAGATACTGAGATACGTAGTTGACCTACAGTTAATCTTGCGCTATATCTAATAATCAGGCTAGCTAGATAAATAAATGTATTGCAGTCTTGACGACAATAAAACCAGGTGGCTGAATGACTGATGGTGATTATGCAATTAATGGCAAGTTGGAACCCATCGATTAGAAAGAGCCCTAATGTAAGTGGGATTTCTTCTTTCAAAATGAAAGATTATTTTAAGAGGGCCTTTTGGAGGGTGCCTGGGTGGCTTAGTTGGTGAAGCGTCTGACTCTGGGTTTCAGCTCTTGTCATGATCTTGAGGTTTGCAGGACCCAGCCCCATGTCGGGCTCTACACTGGCAGCACAGAGCTTGCTTGGTATCCTCTGTCTCTCTTACTCTCTCTCAAAATAATAAATAAATAAACATTTTTTAAAGAGCCTTTTTGGGGAGCTTTTGAGAAGCAGTGAGCTCATGCCAAAGAGGCAAATGCATGAGCATACACAGTAAACGTCACATTGATTCTTACCTAAAAATAGCCCCATGAGAAATGTATCTGTCTTATCAACTCTCAAAGGTTTGATGTCATCATCCTCCTCTTCATCACCATCATTGTTCCCCTCCTCACCACTTTCATCACTATCATCTTCTAGGATCACAAACTTCTTTTCTTTCTCATCATTATAGAAAGCTTCAAGGTGATTATAGGCATCAATCGTTCGAATTGTATCATTAATTTGTAGGGCCTCATTGTACTTCCTCAAATGCTCTGCGCAAACACGGTCTTTGCGATTTCCTTCTCTTGCAGCTATGAAAGAACATGTGATGTGAAGTGAAATAATGGTAAAAGCACACCCCTAAAATTGTGCTGTAAACTTGAATATGTCTACGATACTTGTTTTTGAAACGGGCAAGTTAAGGCTCAAAATACACCTTGAGCTCTTAACGTTTTTGAACCCCTAGACTGGCTACCAGAGCTCTGTTATCAGCAATTACACTTATCTGATCCTTGCTGACTCAGAAGAACGGCATGGAAAACATTTCAGTTCAGTTTGCATTTGGAGACAGAAATGCTAATATTTATCTTACTATGTTAAACATACAATAAGTGAAAGACTGGAAATAAAGAGAAAATGGATGGATTGGAGCTTCTTTCCATCTGTAGGTAAGAAATTAGAACATGTACATCCCTGTACTACTTCAAACAGAGAAATTCCATCTGATATTCTATTTACTTTCAGTTTGCTTGAGATTATATGATAGATCATCTGAAATCCTGGCATAAACATGGAAGTGTTAGGTCAAAAACCCAATTACCTTTTTTTTCCATTTGAATGGTCCATTGCTCATAGGGCTGAGTTCCAAAATCTGCCATTGGACACATTTCACAAAAACTTTGAATCTTGGTCATTATTTCTAAAAGTTTATCTTTAAATGGATCCTAAAAATAAATTATACACTTATTCTTACATACTTATGTTGTTAAATAACATTACCTTTGTTAAAATAATTTCCATGTTATAATAAATTTGGTTCATACTCCTTGTTTAGACAAATTAACAAGTTAATCTCTGACTACTTCCTTGCACATTTACTTTTTATCAGAAATCCACCCTTAAGCCACACACACACCAACATCATGTACCCCCACTGGAATTCCCATTTTAAAAGTTTTACAAATATAAAACTAACGAATAATAAGAAACTTGAATGCCAACAGTATTTTAAAATATATAAGTTAAAGCAATACCCCAATTATTTAGAGACTGTGATGTAATTTAAGAAACATTCCCTTTTGAAGAACTGGTTTCAGTATTATTTCTAGCAAAATAAAAAGTTAAGAGACACTTGCGATGAGCACTGGGTGATGCATGGAATTGTTGAATCATTATATTGTACACCTGAAACTACTATAACACTGTATGTTAACTAAGTAGAGGGTTTTTTTTTTTTTCATTTTAGAAAGAGAGAGAGAGAGAGAGACAGAGACAGAGAGAGAGAGAGAGAATCTTCACAGAGCCTGATGCAGGTCTCGATCCCAAGACCCCAGGATCAGAACCTGAGCCAAAATCAAGAGTTGGGCACTAACTCACTGAACTATACAGGTGGCCCTCTAACAAATTTCATAAACAGTTAAGAGAGTTGAGCAAACACAAAAACAATCCCACAAGAGTGCAAACTAAATGATTTCCTTTAAATAAAGTTAAAAATGAGTCAAAACCAATCTTGGTGTTAGAAGTCAGGATATTAGTTATCTCCTTGGGGGACAGGTGACTGGAAGGAGAAAAAGGTTTCTTTTGGGTGCTGAAAACGTTCTGTCTACATTTTGATTATACAGATGTGTTCACCTTATAATAATTCAGCAATCTGTACACTTACAAATTTGTACTTTTCTATATGTCTGTTATACTTCAATAAAAAGCATACCTAAATTAAGTAAGTTAAAAAGTAAGATGGCAGCTTCTTTTAAAAATATATCATGAGGATGTTGTGGGGTTTTTAAAAAAACATGATTTTGAGTAGAAACATGCATTTAAATTTACTAAGTAAAATGGAATAAGCAACAAAAAATGAAAGAAAATAAATTATATTGAAATGTTCTAGGTCAGGTGGAATAGACAGTAGTCTTCTTCAGAATTTTCACAACAATTGATCTATAGAGATCAGTCACTAACACTGATTTAGTGCCTAGTATATTTAAAATACAATATTGTCCATTATATATATTGTAATTTAATCCTAACATCCTATGAGGTAGATTTTCAATGACTACATTTATTACAAAGTACATAGAGCTAAAACTTATCATGTTTTTTATATTTTACAAATGAATGGTCATAACGTCCAAACCAACTCAGCTCGTTTTTATAATCAGTGAAAATACTCATTTCAAAAGCACCATTAAAGTAAATATTTTACTTCTTTACTACTGTGTCAGTGTTTTCTTAAGAAAGAATTCCCATTATCATTACCAACCGTAATTTGGTAGCAACAAAATTCCTTTGTGAAATGTCTGAAAACCAGTCCTGGAATTCATCACGAAAGGTAAAAGAATAAAATGAACTATAGTAACCTTTCTAATTTACCTATACAACCCTCTCTACCCTCACCTCCATCACTTTTCTTCATATAAACTGGAAAACTAAAAGAAGAATGGAACAGAGAATTCACAGCAGTACTTTACTGTCTAATAACAAAAAAGAAAACTGTAAGTTATTTTGCTAAAAATTTAAGATAATATTCTTCAGATGGTTTGTATAAAATAATCTTTGCATCTTTCAGTTGAGTATGGTATTATAAATCTAAAAAATATAAAACTTTAAGCAACATACTTCTCTGGTGTCATCTGCGATTGCAAACTTTTTGCATGGCTCTTTTATTTGGCCTTTGAGTTGACTTATATTTTCTTTCACAGTTTTAATGGTACATGCATCAAGATTGGCACATATCTGAAAAAGAGATTTTTTTCAATGTTCAAATATTTAGTTTTCCTTTTCAATTGATTTCAATATAGAATTATCTTTCATATAGTAAATAAATACCATGGCTTGCTAAATACAGCATTTTAATATTGCTTTACTGTGGATCTGATTAACCAGTACATTTATCTTGACAGACTAAAAAGAAGCTTCTAAATTAATTGGTGGATAATTCCAGAAAAGAAGTGTATTTATTTTCTTTCTTAAATTCCATTTGCCATCTGGAAAAACTGATATGGAAACAGTATAGTAAATAAAAAAGATCAGCAAAGAACGGTTATAAGATAACCATATTATAGGAGATATTTTAAAGGTCATCCTAACATCCTTGGATCAGATTACTACCCTCTTCTGCTCATAAAAAGGACAATGTAAAGCTAGGAGCAGCTGAAGCCTGGATGTGCCTGAAATCTAGACTGATGTTAGTTTTTAATCCCATAATAAACTGTATTTTGGAACCAATAATTATGCCTCTGTCTGTTCTACATAATTTTTATGGAATCCAACTTAAAGTAAGGGAATTAAAATATAAATGCAATTGCTTTAGTGCCAACATACTTCCTGGGTTTCTCTGAATTCATTCAACACTTGAAATCAACAATAGTGCTTTATGTGATGTTACCATGTAGGGGCAGCTGACAAGTAGTACAATTTCAAAAAAAGATTCTCATATCCCCTTTTTCCCATTTAATTTGAATTATTCAGAATCTGAGAATCACAGGGAACAAAAAGGCACAGAAGAAAATACGCAATTTTTAAACTCATGGAGTATTATGAAAATTAGAAATTCACCCAGATGCCTCTTTTATTCTATAGTTTTTGTTTTAAAATGTTTATTTATTTATTCTTTGAGAGAGATAGACTGTACACTTCTATATCAAATGGATCATTAAGTTTAACAATAAGAGTAGATATTTAAAATAAGGTATTTCATTTGCCTCAAGTTTTCATTTATTCTATCTGCACTCCATAATTTTTGTGATATTTCTCTGTGCCATAATAATTTATTAAGGCATCTTACTATTTTGCATAAGGTTGGATATATTTATTTTAACTAAAGCATACTGAATTCACTTAATCAATGAGCATGAAATACCTTCTGTTATGTACTCCATGGCATTTGGACCTAATCTTACTCAAAAAGCCCAAGAAGCACTGGCATTTGCTTTAGGTTTTTGTTGTTGTTGTTATTGCTGTCGTCGTTGTTATACATAAAATTAATGGCTTACTTTTAAAATATGTTCTTTGGCTTCAGCTTGCCTTTTGGCTCCTCCAACACCGGGTGAAGCTGTCAGTCCTAGTATCTGAGGTAGGGGAATCACCGGTTTGTATTCTTTCTTGAGTTTATTGTTTTTCAACTTCTGTTTCAAATAACGCCTCATGATGTTATTATAGACAGCTTCTTTGTTGGTGTGATGGCATTCATCAATAACGATGAGGGAAAAGTCTTAAAAGAAAATCCGAGTGGTTCATTTGTCCATACCAGCAAGGTATAGTAAAAAAAAAAAAGTACCTTTAAGTTAGTAAACTGAGCTAACACGGTGGTCTTTTCTTGAGCAGGATTTTGGCACAGACCTCTTTTTAAGAGGGCAATCTGACTATGTCAGTCACCTGTACATCCAGAAGTCCATGTATATTAATCATGAAATTATTCCTGTTACATGTTGTCCCTATTTGATAGATTAGTTTCAAAAAGTGTATAAAGGCACAAAGTGTTATGGGATAGAATTCAATCCTGCATATATTCTCCCAAATTAATTCAGGATTATACTTTTGTTCTTTAATAAAACATTTAATTTTAAGTGGTGAGGGCTTGTTTATGTCAAATGAAAACCATATCATTTAAACAGAATAATTATGCCTTGTTTTAACATTGAACTTAATTATTATCATTATTATGATAAGTATATATACTTCTTTCCCTTTCTCTCACTTTCTCTTGCCATCGCCCACAAAATAGAAAGGACTATGTCTTATTCTATGGAAAAGATAGCAGCTCTAACAATATCCACTAGCTTATGAATATAACTTGTTGGAACCTAGAAATAAAAAGTAAATAGAAAGCTCAGTGAGTGTTTGATTTAGTAACGTATCCTTGTGTATATAAAATGATCAATTAAAAATATATCTAAATCTTTGTATGTTTCCCCAAGAAAGTAGAAGAGTAAAATGAAAACTTAAGCAATGAAAGACAATCTAAATCAGAGATAATCTTTTAAATCAGCATTTTGAAGATTATTTAACAAATATAGCCTCTGTTACTATCATCAATATTACTACAAATTCTTTTTCCGAAACATAAACACTTCAACCAACCTGACAACTGGACACCATCATCTTCTCCTATTTCTGAGTTTAAAAGGGAGTTTTCAAGGATCTGGGCTGTACTGATGATAACATCATAGGTTTTGACAACTTCTGGAAATGATATTTTCAATTGGGTATCACCACTTAATCCAATAGTATGATACCATTTCTTCAAAAATGGTTCAAACTCTTTGCGGAAGAGCTGTTCAACTAGTGGTACCTTTAAAAATGCCAAAATTAGAAAGAGAGAGAGAGAGAGAGAGCATGGTCAAAGCAAAAGGAGTATTGATCAAAGGCCCGCTAATGTGTCAAGCATTATCAGAGGTATTTAGATTATCAGGTAATTAAGCATAACAACCTATCCAGTTTGTCAGTAAGCACTTATTGAATGCCTATCAAGTGTAGACTTTGTATCTGAGACACAAAATGTTTAAGATATGGCTGACAACTTTGAGGAACAGTCTAACTAAGCACATAGACTAAGACTAAACAACAAAAAAGCACAAATTATTAAAACATAGTGTAATAATTCTCTCATAGAAATGCAGACAAAGTGACAACAAAGAGGCAGAAGCAAATGACTGCTCAAAAGAAAAGTTCAGAAGGCATTTTAATCTAGTAGGGCACAGGTTGGTGACAAGATACATGAAAACCAAGACTGGAAAAGAAATAAATTTTGAATTCATAGATCAGGGCCAGGCTATAAAGGGTTGTGAGCACCACACAGAATGTTTTAAATTTAGTATAGTTTGTAGGACCTTATGAGTTGTTTTTAGTGTTGATTTATTCCTGTTGTTTGTTTTGGGATAAGGCCAGAGACAATTGCCTAAAAAACTGAAGGGAGCAGAAAACCAAAACTGAGGAGGAGAGACATTGCTTAGGAAAGCAAATGTGTGGTGAAGGCATAGACTGCTAAAATGACTTTGGTGGCTGAGAAAGAGCAAAAGAGCAAACAGGCTTGGCAAAATAAGTGGAAATCTTTCAGAATTGACTGACATTGTTGAGTGGGAGTATGCTAGCATTGAGGTTACTCAACGTAATTGGCAACTCACAGTATCTTTGCATTCACTAGCAGGTGAACTTGTCAGTCTTTATGAAGACACTGACCTGCAAGACCATCTGGAGATCAGAATATGGAACCCAGTGATACCATGGAGAATGTGAATGTCAACACCTAGGATAAAGACATTCCGCACCACCCCACCCCTGACCCATGGCCAGCAGAGACTCTTTGCAGGCAAGGAGCTGGAAGATGGCTACAACATCCAGAAAGTGTCAACCCTGTATCTGGTCCTCTGTCTAAGGGGTGGCTATTAATTCTCCAGTCTTGTATTCACACTGCCCAATGATGGCATTACTCTGCAGTATAGCCATTTGCCCCAGTTTAAGTTTAGAAATTACTAGTTTCAGTAACAGCCGAACCTGTTGAAAGATTTTTTGCATGGCAGTTAAAAAAAAAAAAAAAAAAAAAGAGGCCTTTCAGCTGGTTCTCATATGTCATAGCATCTGCTGAGGGTAGCTGAGTTGATACCTAAATGTTACACACTACCAGTCATTCAGAATACCTAGATCAGGGGAAAGGAATAACCAGGCCATCTTTAAGGTTATATCCTAGGAGAATGTATACCATGGAAGCCTAGGGATGTACAGTGCGGCAAATAGGGAGCTGGCAGGAAGAGTTTCAAGGGCAAGTATCAAAGAATAAGCACTATATTCCTCATAATGTAATTACCAGATAATGTGATCAATGGTTATCTTTCTATTGGTCTGCGGAACATGTGTGATTCATATTTTTACTTGAGGCGAGTCCCACTTATGTGTAAAATGAGGACTGGCCAATACCCCTGGCTGAGAAAAGTGTACCAAGAACGTTGCCTTGTATCATTATTTAGTAGAAATGATGAAGTTGTCCAAGAGTCAATGTGGAGGGGGAAGGGGTTAAAATGGAATCTGTGAATTTTAAGAAAACAGTGTGGATCTAAAATCAAAACCCAAATTTGGTAAGAGGGAGAAAAGAACACAAGGTGAAAAGACTAAGATAAGAAACTTTCCATTAGTGTTTTGGTTTTTGTTTATGTCAAAGTAAAAATCTCTGGTCTAGCTGCACAGAATCACTTGAGAGATTTGGAAAATGCAGAGTCCTGGGCCCAACCAAAGAACTACTGAATCTAGGTGCCGTCTCTGGGGACAAAACCTTGAAACCTGAACTTATATGAAGCCTCAACTGACAGTAAGGCTTTACAGTTTGAGAACCACAGCTCTTCTCTCACTCACACAAACTCATTTCTCATACATTTCTCTAGAACTATTCTTTTCATTCTACTTATATGACACAGCAGAAAAAATCTGAGGAAGTGAGAAATTTTCTGAAGAAGAGAATGGAAATTAAGCTTAGTGGAAGGAGATAGCAAGATCCAGAGGAAAGAAAGTCAGCTCTGAAAACTACTCCAGCCATTTGCTTTATTAAGTGACCTGTGGCAAGTTACTGAACCATCTGAATCATCTCAATTTCCACAGTAATAAAATAAGGATAACGTTAACCTATGGTAGAGTTGTTGTGAAAATTAAATGAAATAGAGGCTGTCATTTTTTGGGTACTCATAACTCATAAAACTTCCCTGATATCTTGCTAATCTTTTTATTCTAGCCATAGAGTGAAAAAAGAAGGCCAGCTGGCTTCGGAAGATAAGGATTCAAGTTTCAGCTCTGCTACTTATTGGCAGGATGATCCTTGACTGACCAATTAAAGCCTCAGAGCCTCAGTTTTCTGATGGGTCAAATGAGGATAATCAGGGCTACCTCATAGAGTACCTGTGCGGATTTAATGAAGAATGATAAAAATAATTAATATTGTATCACCAAGTGCAAAACAATATTAATTATTATATTGTTAATCCACGTCTCTAATTTCTTAGAATGTAGATTCCTGAGGACAGCGTCTGCTTTTGATTTGTCTTTAAACACCCCCATACTGCTTAATGATTTAAGAATCTCTGTACCATGGGGTGACAAAGCGACCTGGGGTTCTGCCCATAAAATATGAGTCAAGAACTTCCAAAGAAGCAGCATCTTCTGGTCTAGAGAACAAAAATAAGTTTTCCCAGGAGGTAGCAGGTGTTGGAAATCCCGATACTCACTCTGGGTGGCGTTGACTTCCTACTGAAGGACACAGAGAAAGCCAGATGCAAGTCTGACATGGCTAATTGGGAGGTGTGTGGTCCTCTTGGAGCCTTTTCCTGAGATGTGACAGAGTGCCTGCCAAGACTAATCAAACCCAACTGCTACCCACTTCTGCTGAATCATATGGGGCTGTATTATAGCATCTGAAGGAACCTGGGATTTATCTCTCGTGATGTTGAAGCCCTAGATAGGAAATAGAAAGTCTGGGAACACAGGTGGTGTTTTCATTTCTCCCTGCATTTGAAGGCGATAACTTTGGAAAGCATGGAGGCAGGGAGATGAAAGTAAATGGTGTTAGAGGGGACAGGATTTCTCTTTACCAGATCAAGGGTGATAATACCATCTATTAGGTCAAATATGAAACTAAGGTTATGTGACATAGGGAACCAGAGATTTCCTGATTTAATCAGAAAGAGCTGAAGCTCACGAGCCTTTAAAATGGAAAGAAACGGGATAATAAAGCAAACACTTACGACATATATGGAAGAACTAGTGGAGGGATTTCTAGTAATTCTTAAGGAAAAACAAGAGAGAAGCAGATGATGAATTAGACTTATGTCCTTAAATGTCTACACAACAGTGCAATGAGTATGAATATTAATGAGGATAACTTAATATTCAAACATGGCTGTAAATGTGGATTCATAAGAATCACCTAGTTCCATGAGATGAACACTTTGTGATGAGCATACAGCACTGAGAGGAAGAGTCACTATAAGAAGAAGGTACATGCGATGCATACAAAAAGCTGAGACCTGCAATGATCAGTCACCATGCGTAAGATGAAGAAACAAATGTTAAGTATTCGCATTTCGGCTCAAAAACTTAACTGTACAAAAATAACTTAAAAGAATTCTAGTCTAACAGATTTTTGGACAAAAAGAAACTGAGGCTTTTAGTTTATGGCAAACTCCAGATGAGTCTGTGGGTGCCGGCACCGGTGATAAAGGCAAACCTGGCCATGGGCCTCATGGCTCACTGATGATAAGACCATATCTATAGTATTTTGCCCAACTGTGGACACTGTATTTTAAGAAGTCTCAAAAAGGATGGGCACTCAGGATGATGAATAATCTGGAAACCATGTTATATGAAAAAGAGTTAAAGGAACTAGGAATATTTGTCCCAGGGAACAAAAAGAAAAATGACAGAGGAGTCACGCTGCTGCCTTCTCTATGTGAAGGGCAGTCGTGAGGTAGGAGAATTAATACTCTATAATCACAGAGGAAAAGAACTCCAAGCAATGAGTGTGGATTCCAGAGAAACAAATTTCCTTAGGGCTTTCCTTATGAGTCAGTTATTCAAAGAATGGAGCAAGTTATCTTATTAAAAGGGGGACTTTATGGATATTCCAGCTTACTCAGCAGCGGTGAGAGAACCTCCCTGCAATGGATAAGAGCTGGATCTTGAAGTCCTCTTTCAGCTCTAATAGTTTATGACCCAGTGGCTTGATAAGAAAAGGGAATAAAAAATGTACCCTAGGTGTTGAGGCTTCATGCTTTGGAGGAGGTGGTGTAACTAACAAAGAGACAGTTAAAGAGGGAAGGAGAGCCTTTAGGGAGTGAGATGGTAAGGCTAGGTTTGAGGACATCAAACTGAAGAATATTCAAATGGTATTAAAAACTCCAGCTGAAGGGGGCGCCTGGGTGGCTTAGTCGGTTAAGCGTCCGACTTTTGCTTGGGTCATGATCTCGCGGTTCGTGGGTTCGAGCCCCGCGTCGGGCTCTGTGCTGACTGCCAGCTCAGAGCCTGGAGCCTATTTCAGAGTCTGTGTCTCCCTCTCTCTCTGACCCTCCCCTGCTCATGCTGTCTCTCTCTCTCTCAGAAATAAAATAAAAATAAAAAATAAAAATAAAAAAAACAAAACGTTTAAAAAAAAAAAAAAAAACAAAAAAAACTCCAGCTGAAGTATCTTCAAATCCAGTCAACTCTGTTTTTTTCCTCCAAACCTGGTACTTAAGACCCTGTTCAACTGGTAAAGGAGTTCCATTTACCTAGTTACGGAGGTGAGAAATAGGGAGGGGAGGAAAAACTAATATTTACTGAGTCATTACTAGGCTTTAGACAGATTATCTAATTTAAACGTCACAGCAACTGTATAGGGAACTATTATTTTGTCCACTTTACAGATGAGGAAACTAACGTGAGAGAAGTTAGGAATTTGTCCAAGTCAAACTACTGGTAGGTAGAAGTAGTAGTCAAAGCTAGATCCCTTTTATACCAAAAGGTAATGTCCTTAATAAAGAGACTACATGAAAAGCTATGGACAAATAAATTCTAGTGCTTCACGACTGTCACAAGAGAAATAAAACTATTCTAATAGCAGTCATTCAAGTATAAGAAAGAAGTCTTTTGATTTAGTAGATCTATACAGAATGCATTTGGAACTACATGATAGAAATTACTCAGATCACAGATTCTGAGTATGTTTCTTTAGTACTGAAAAGCAGGTTGCAACTAAAACTTTAAGCATAATAGAAATCCAAAAATACAGGAAAGCTGTATAGTCTATTGCTATATTTTTGGTAAGGGTCATGATGAAAATCTAGTTATTGTAAGTAATAGAGAAAAGACCACTTTGGCCATGGAAATGTAATGTATACTCAATTTTACTCTGTAAAAGTAAAAATTAATCTGCCCAATATGCAAATTTATAAATTAATAAACTCATTTTTCTGAATAAGGCTCAAAAAACTTGATTTTGTTTTACAGTGAAGGAGACTTAAACCTGTTTATGAAGATTTGTCTTTATTTTTTATTTTTTTAAAAGTTTTATTTATTTCTGAGAGAGAGACAGAGAGACAGAGAGAGACAGCATGAGCAGGGGAGGGTCAGAGACAGAGAGACAGAATCTGAAATGGGCTCCAGGCTCTGAGCTAGCTGTCAGCACTGAGCCCCTCACGGGGCTCGAAGCCACGAACAGCAAGATCATGACCTAAGATGAAGTCAGATGCTTAACCAACTGAGCCACCTAGGCGCTCCTAGATTGGTCTTTAAATATCCTAAGACAGAAAGTACTAGAGGAAAACATCAGTTACATTTCTAGTAACACCTCTGTATAATTTTTGAAAGTTATTTTCCTTTTTAACTCGATTTAGATCAGCCAAATATTCACTTAGTTTTCTCTTTCTCTTCACATAAATTATATATATATTCTGGATAAGGAGGATTTACCACCGTTAACAACAGTTAATGAGACTTCAAAGACAATATTTGATCCTAGATTTCAGTAATAATTTGAGGTCATTCATGTCCACATACAGTGATAACTTAAATTAGTGCCAGTCAACCTTAAAGAATATCTGGGTAAATGTGTTCTTTTTTTTTTTTTAATATTTTTTTAATGTATTTCTAGGAGAGAGAGAGAGAGACAGCATGAGCAGGGGAGGGTCAGAGAGAGAGGGAGATACAGACTCTGAAATAGGCTCCAGGCTCTGAGCTGGCAGTCAGCACAGAGCCCGACGCAGGGCTCGAACCTATGAACTGCGAGATCATGACCTAAGCAAAAGTCGGACGCTTAACCGACTAAGCCACCCAGGCACCCCTGAGTAAATGTGTTCTTAATCCTAAATAACAGCTATTTGATCTATGCTCGGGTATTATGAAAAAAAATCATTTTAAAAGCTAATAACTTAGATATTACATTTAACCATAAAAGCAAAGATTTAAAATAAAATATTACTATTAATTACATTAAATCCATGTGATCTATTGTTATATATGTCATTTTACAAATGCATCAGAATAATAAAGTGAAAATAAACATGGTTGCATTATGTGTCATTTGAATACCTTATTGACAAGGACTATAACTTTTCCAGGTTCGGCTGCTTTTTTCTTCTTGTCCAAGTGATCCTTGGCAATGTAAACAGCCACTCTGGTTTTCCCACTCCCTGTAGGGAGGCATATAATGATATTTTTCCCCTCCAAGGCAGGTTGGGCAACTTCCATTTGGTAGGGCCTAAGATGCAGTTCTGGCTCAGGGGATGCTCTTTCTGCCACATCCTCTTCATCTGAAGGAAATTAAAAGGTAGAAAAATAAGGGAACGGGCAATAAAACAACTGAGGCTAGGAAGTCTAAAACCGAACATGGGCTTCATGTGGTTTGAATTCCTTTTCATGTGTGGTCCGAACCAATCCATTTTTCTATTTTTCCATGTCAAATGGGTGTCAGCTCTCCGTTGGCTTTTGCAGGGTACAACCAGGCACTCCATCATGGAAGTGGCCTGGGGGTGGAGGTCCCGAGGTAGGGAATTAACAGGAAGGAGGACAGAGAGGGGAGGCCATAGGGGAGAGTCTTTTCACAGAGGGGGCAAAGCCAGGGGAAACTGCAGAAAGGGCTGTGGTACAGGATTGGCAGTGATGGTTCTTAATGCGTCAGACTTTCCAATTCTTTGTTGAGCCCTGATGTCCCACTTGTTTCTTTTTAGATTTCTACCTATGAATCAAGAGAAATTAGGATAGCAGGAGTCATTAGTTCTCTCTGTTCTGTATCTGCCCCACTCCAGCCCTTACCTTTAACTGCTGTAAGATGATATTACAACTAATGCTACTTTCCTTCATTTGAAAAACTTTATCTGACAACCAAATACCCAAAAGCCTGTCTGTCTGTCTATCTATCATCCATCTATCTTAAAACTCTAAAATGGCAAAAAAAAAAAAAAAAATCCTATTTTTGCCATGTGAGGTAGCTACCTTAAACAAGGGTGATTGGGAAAAGCTCCCCCCACGCAATCCTTTAATTGCTAGGTTGTCTTTAAAAGATGAAAAATAAATTTAACAAAAAATTGTGATCCATTTTGGCATTTAGTTTTGAATTGTGGTCTTTATCACTTCCTTATATGTATTCTCCACATACTCATATTTTCCTGAAACTCAAAATGCAACATATTAAAAATATTTCCAAATAATATAGATTTCTTTTAAAATTCTGATAAAATACTAATATACATTATTTTTTAAACATTAGAATAAAATCATTATAATATATCTTGGTTTAAACATGTTTTGTTTAAAAGTGACCATTTTTATCTATATTAGCCAGGGGAAGAAGATCTAAAAATGTATAACCTATCATGTGGAATGCAGCAAAATACATATTAAATCAATTTAAAAGCCTCTTATGCTTTATATAATCATAAGAAAAAATGAAATGACAGTGCTTAGTACTTCATGACACATGAAGTGTTCTTTCTCTTATCAATGATTGCAGTAAAACTAAACTAACATAATCCCATTAACTTCACAAAAGTTGCTGATGGTTCCATTTCAGCAACTGGATGATTCTATTTAAATGGGTTTTAACTTGTTGTGATAGTACTATCTGCACAGGTAGGAAAATTCACACCAAATATCACTTAGTAAGAGTCATCTACTAACCTGGCAGGAAATTTGTCTCCTATATGGATGAGTAAACAAAGATGCAATACATTTAAGTTATCATTGGATCATCTGTCAATTCATTTAATACGATATTCAGGAAAAACTCATTTAAGATCACCAGCATTTGAAAATATACACTTACAAGTTTGCACTCTACGCTTGTTTTGAACTCTACAGCAATCATAATGATTCATCTTCTATTACATTTATGTAAGGTTCAAATTTATTTACGAATATCATTACTTCCCTGCTAAGTGACTTTTATAGATTATCAAAATCCTAACATTCTACCTACATTACCATTATTTAATTTTCAAAAGAGCAAGAATATTTGCAAAGGAAGATGTATTTTAAATTGCGTTTAACATCAAGATCCAGTTATTCACTTTGGCTAAATTGATATTTAATTTAGGAAATTCACTAAAAAGATGTTAACAAATTCTCTTTGTTTAATTTTTAAAAATTTTTAAAAGTAATAAAATTCTGCTTCCCTTGCAATAGTTAAATGTACTTCTTTAAATAATCATTTTCCCTTTTTATTTTTCATGCTTCCTACTATATCCTTGGGTAACACAAATCAATAAGAAAAACTTGGAGCAATTTTCTGTTTTTTTCCCAAGTAATCTAAAACTAAGTCAAATGAGTACAACATCAATACCACTTATGCATAGTAGGTATTTATTATATTGAAAAATATAAGATGAGTTAGGAAGTTAAAAGCACTATCATGTTCAAGATTTGATTCTAGAACCAAAGTCATGATGATTCTCTGCTACTTAACCTTGTCATGTACCACTAGTTCATTGTGCAGTAAATATTTACTAAGTGGCTATTATATGCCACGCAGCCCCAGGAATATAGCCCTTGTCTTCAAGGACTTCAGAGTCTAAACCACTATACTGCAGCCACTAACAATTAGACTATTGGGCTATTAGACAGATATCTATCTCTATTAGCTTCCATACTTTTGAGTCAAGTCTAGGGAACTTGATGGGTAGCCCCAAGTTTAAAAGAGAAGCACATGAGTGAATATGGAAAAAATCAGAGTTGGATTCATTGTGAGAACTGCATCCAAAGAAGAGCTGGGTGAGTGCTAAATATTCAGGCTGATTCTTGCCTTATCACATCCTCTGACACAGGGATGGAAGAATTTATCCACATAAGCAATGAAAAGAGAATTTTCTCTTCTCTGTCACCAGAAGGAGAGAAGGGGGCTGGTGTCGATGAGCCAGGAGCCAATTTCCTTTATAAAAGAAATGTTTGGTTTTTTGTTTGTTTGTTTGTTTGTTTTGTTTGTTTCTTTCTGGTTTGCTTTGAAAAGCAAAATCAATTAAATGCAATAATGAACGTGGTATTCAAAATACGCACAAGCTTTGAATAACACTGTGCCCTTCCTGTACAACAAATATTGATTGAAGACCTTGAAGTTATACTATGCCATATAAATGGTCAAAAATAAAATCAAATGGGACTTAAATAATAACATTTTATTGGAACTACACCATGTGGCACATTTCATTCTCACATTGATTTTGACAGCTGAGTTATTCTTGGAGAGAAAAGGTCTGTCACTGCATGTGTTTGAAATCGACAAAGTATTCCTTTACCTATAGTATGTAACCACGGAAAAATACGCCATTCCAGTTGGACAAATATTAATAGGTATTACCTCGAAATAGTAAGGAAACACTTTCTACATATCAGGCCAATGCACATTGCCAAAAATATTGCCACTTTGTGAGATGCACTGTATCTCTCTAAAAATAAGAAACAGAAAAACAAAAAAGCCTTCCCTAGCATAATTAGAATATTTAAACCTTAGAATCATTATTAATCATGTTTTCCTATGATGAAATACTTCCACAAAGAAACATAATGTTAAGGTATTGGGTGACATCCATGATCCTTGTGTCCCATTACGTCACTGTTGAAGGTGGACAAAGGACACATGAAACAGAGTCCGTTTGCTGTCAACCTCAAAGTTTAAGAATATAATCCTAAATGTTGTAGTGCTTTTCAGAAATTCAATACATGTTTACCTATTTGCAATTTATCTAAAGCTTTTTTTGAAGTGATTTCTATTTCAGTCTATACGGTGCACCTGAGGGAAAGAAATTTCATAATTTTATAATAAATTCAGAATTTCACTACCCACTATGCGAAACAATTCTTTATTTCTAAGCACTGACCCCATCTAGAACTTCAATGGGTGCCCTCTGAAAATGTGTTTGTCTTCAAATGTATTTGCCTTTGAAAATGTATTTGCTTTTTAAAAGTAGGTTGCGTTCAGATTTATCATGTCTTTCATGCCACATTGAGGACTGAAAATCAGCAAATAGTTACATTTGCTAACAGCTCTAAATCAACAAAATGCCCAGCACATAGGGCATGCCCATTAAATATTTATTGAATGAATGAATATTGTTGAAAAGCTCTCACTTAAACAAACAAAAATTAGGATGCGGTCCAGAAGCTTAAAACAACCATAAAGATGTTAAATATTAGCTAGAGCATAGTTTGAGTCCTAACAGCAATAACATTTAATAGAAATGTTAATTATTAAATCTAACAATTGTTTGTATAGCAAGTATAGAAAATTCAAATACAATCCACAGAACTAAGAATAGGGCAATAACTTAATAAACACTGCCTGCAGTGAACAGAAAATGACTTAACCCTTTAAAAGCTTGGAAAGCTTTTAGAGCAGATGACCATTTTCATGTAAATGATTTTGTCCCTTTAGGGCTATTCTAGCTAAATTTCTATAATTCTTCTGAAAATGCATGGTAAACTGAAATACACAATATTTTCCAAGTGTTTTCTACAACTCAATCACCGAACAAATGAATATAAAAGTAATTTGTGTTTCTGAATTTGCCAATTTCCTACTGATTCTTAGCTGGCCACATTGCAAAGCATTTTTTGTTTGTTTATAATTTGTTCATTTTAATTGTGAAATATTTCAAATACCAGATGAATAT
This sequence comes from Crocuta crocuta, assembly GCF_008692635.1. Lineage (NCBI taxonomy): Eukaryota > Metazoa > Chordata > Mammalia > Carnivora > Hyaenidae > Crocuta > Crocuta crocuta. Next base: position 897,740 of record NW_027529525.1, on the reverse strand, counting down.
AGAGTGGCGTATAACAAATATCCAAGGATCCATCACCTATTCTTAGAAACCGTTACCATTTTAGTTCAGTAGTAATCGCTGGAATTGCACATTCAAACAACAGAAAGAAGCGATATGAATTTGACCAGACTGACAACATTTAGGCAATCTGATAACAGGAAGTATTGCTGAAGTGTGGGATTGAGAAGAAGCACTCTCATTTATCGCTGGAAGGATATCCAACTAATAAAGAGAGCAATTAGGGAAACACCTAATGAAGTTCTCAGTTAGTGACAAAAGTGTTTCTGCAAACTCTACTTCTATGCCAGAGATATTTAGACAAATTGAAACTCTCTTCCTTACATGCGTAATTTTTAGTTTTTCATTTTAAAAGAACTCTTGTTATCTGCAGTTAATCTACAGCCGTCATCAACTAATTGACAGCATTAATTTATTTATTTTTAAAGTATTTTAATTTAAGAAAAAAGTAAGGTTTGGAACACATGTACCAAACTGAATCCATAATTTAAACGCAGTCAAATTAGCTGAAGCAGATAGCATAAATAAAAGAGATGACATGATTCTATGGAATGTGGCATATGCGTATTCTCATCGACACCAAAAAGATAAGTCCTGGATCAAAAATTAGAGAGCTTGATTCTAAGACTTTTATAAGTTGTACTTTGAAAGAAAGTGAATGGCAAAGTTCCAAAACTATTTCAACTGGAGAAAAGAATTGCCTTAATTGCATAAGTACATTAGGGAGGGTATGAACAGCCCCCATGCTTTCCACTATATGGCGTCTTATTTCACACTTTTTAAGGTTTACACAACAGTTAGGCAGTACCTGAATCCCTTCCCATGGTGCCTGAATCACTGCCCATGTTGCTGTTATGTCCAAGACTTTCATCTAAGCAGCTGACACTTCCTTCTGCCAAACTTGTGTCTGATTCTGCAAAGGAAAACATTTTAAAATATTTTAAAAATATTTCTGAGAATAAACGTATTTTAACTGCACACCTCTACAGCACACAGTACATACAGTTCAATGCAAGTGGAAAAGGCACACCCAGACAATTATGAATAAAAGGTAAGAGTTCCTGGCAAGCAACATTTAAAAACTCTGCTACGGATGAGCAGCTGCTGGGTAGTGAATCAAACACATGTACCTACTTGAAGTACCATATATCCAATTCAAGAGCGAATACCAATTTGTAAACATTTGTGACTTTTGTTGTCCCCCATGTGTAAATTTTGTGCAAGAAAAGATCTAGGCTTGATAGTGGCAATGAAACAAAAAGTACTATACATAAACCACTGAGTTGTTTCTACATAATACGGTAGGGAATTAATAAAGTATAAAGAATTAATAAACGACATAGTTCTGTTGATTGGTTACAAAAAGAACAGTTCAGCAATAAACATGACTTTAAAACCTCAAAAAGAATTTGCTCAAAAAGAGTATCATTAAAGCCTGGCACTGTGGTTGTAAAGAAAGCTTATGTGAGGCTGGAAATAAATGTTTTCCTTTACTACAATTAAACTAAGCTTCTTTCAAAAAGTTACAGTGAAGATGAAGGGCAAGAGCGTTCCCTTAACTTGTTAATCCCAATTTTTGGTGTTCAGTACTCCGTATCAGTTCCTTTGGAAAAATCTTTTTTTTCCCCTCTAGGGAAGACTTCCCTCTTTACAGTTTATTGCCAAGGATTTATGCCATCTTATCCACAGGAATCAGAACTATTGCTAAGCTGGTAAAAGTAAATGAAAGATGGCAGCAAACGTCAGCCCTGGAATCAGGACTTGTAAAATTTGCTGTTGAGGCTGCTCTCAGCCTGACTTGCCCTCATTTAAAATGGGGCTCGCACAACCCACCCTCCGGAATTTGATAACCATTAAGTAATATTAGGTACAATAAACTCTTAGCCCTGTAGCTTAATTGCTGATGATTGGAATATGAAATAAAAATCGAGTTGTTGGCATAGTATTAGGGCAGGAATTCCATTAAACACTGTTCTTACAGTTAATAACATTTCATAATATTTATACCTGTTACATAATTATCACTTCATGCTAAAGCTCCCAAATGCATGAAATAAATTACATTAAAGTAGCCTTTAGCTATTTAAGACTAGTGTGAGTGCCACACATTTAGGGCTAGAAATAGAACCGGTTGAAACACACACATAGTATATTATCAATAAAATTTCTCTGGAAAGAGACCATATACAACTCCTCAAAACTAAAAGTATCTTCGTTTTCCTTAACCAGTTATTTTTTTTAAGTGTATCAAGGTATAATTTAGATACTATAAAAAAATCACTTTTTAGTTTTTTTTTTTAAGGTAGATTTAGTTTGTCAACAAATGTATATAGTTTTGCAACCATCATCACAATCAAGATTTTTCTATCACCTCAGAAGTCCTCTTAAGCCCCATTGTTGTCTTTCCTCGTGCTGTCCCCTAGCAGTCCCTGATTTGGTTTCTATCCCTATGTGGTTTTGCCTTCTCCAGAACATGAGATGAATGGTTTCATGCAATACGTAGCCTCTATTTGACTATTTTAACTTAGCCTAAGACAGTCAAGATGCATCCATGTTGTTTATATCACTAACCTGTTCCTTTTTATTGCTGACTTATACTCCACTGAGCATCTAGGACATCTGCAACTTCTCCCTTCCAACTTGGATAAGCCAAGTTAGCGGGAAATATAATGGAATTATATCTGATGCCAATCATATATGTAAGATATCTTTCTTAAAAGTTCAAAGAAAGCTGATAAAGAATTTGCAGAAAATTCTCAATGGACACGCATACTGTTTAAGTATATTAGCACAACATAAATATACTAATTTGAAAATACTGTGCCTACCAGTTGTCGTAGATTGGCTCTCAAACTCAGATTTGAGGAATCCCTTATGATTACACGGGAAAACCTGTATATCTCACTGAGAGGTTTTAAATATGGCACTTTGCAATTCCCAGAGGTATGCCTTGTTAGAAGCTTAGAGGCGAGTGTGGGATAGAACTGTCAAGTAGAAGAGCGTTTGGGGCAGATGTACTGATGAAAAGAGAATAAGATTTATAAGGAAAAGGCAAGGTGTAAAATGAGATGGGGAAAATGTCATTGCAAGGATAATTCTAGATCTAGAAAAACAGATTAAGATTTCTGAAACAAAAAACTAAATTTTGACATGCCTTTCATTTGTTGTTTTATGAGTATTGAGAACTGAAGATAATACCAAAAATACCAAAAAATACTTAACAAGTATTATCTAAAATCTAACACTGTATCTTTGTTTCCCATTAAGTGTAATATACCTGATTTTCATTTCATTCTCTAATCATTAGCAGTTATACAACAATTTTAAAACTATTCTGTGTATATGTAAAGTCAAGGTTTTCCCCAACCTCTGTTCTAGTGTATGTAAGTGTGGGGAAGCTATTTAACACAATGTGCACGATTAATTTATAAATATTAAAGAAAGTTGTGACCAAAAATAGGATATTAATTAAATTTATAACCTGGATTATTTTGATCTTACAAACAAAGATACAATGTGTTATGAGAACACTGAGCTCAGTACCTTCACAGATGTAAATTACATTTTAAGCCTCAACATTCTGTGTGGTAGATACCCATTGTTACCTCAGTTTTATAGATGAAAAACCAAGGCTCAGAGAAGTTAAATGATTTATCCTGACCACACAGCTAGAATGCAGCAAGCTCAATCAGTATTCCAGTGCGTTTTTTTTTTTTTTTCCATTTGGTCCCAAGCAGGCTGATGATTTGTGTGAAGCTTTGTAAACAAGCAACAATCCTATATTCAATGGTGTTAAGTGAAATGGAACTTGGTTGTTGTTGTTTTAAAGCATATAGACGTTTTCATTGTGATGTCAAATTTTCTATCAATCTTGAAACATCTTATCTTCCCAACAGAAAAAAAAAAATAGTGGAGGGATTGTTTTCTTTTGCTCGCATTTCTGATTTCATCGATAGACTTCCATTTACTTTACATTTAAACATCCACACTTATTTTTGAAATTTTCTCTTCTGCACAAATATAAAAGAGGAACATTTCCATCCTTGTTAAACAAAATTAATTGGAATAATTCTGCTAGAGATAATTATGAAAATGAAAGTGAATATATAAAGGTCTATTTCTTTGTCATTTTGAGGATATATAAAATCTCAACTTTCTCAACACAAAAATAATTTTGTTTCCTAGGCAGCGAATTCCTTATGCATTTGATATATTTTTTTATTTCATAGAAAGAGAAGTACTAGAAGAAATAACTTTAATAATAAAGGAAACTATACTGAATCTCTCATAACATTAAGAACGTCTTCCCCAGAGATTTTCTTCCTTCATTCACTTAAAGAAATCGTGTTAAAAAAAAAAACACACACACACACACACACACACACACACACACACAGAGTCAGATCAAATGATTGTGTGATGCCAAAATTAAACCAAGCTATTGAGTTTATAAGCCAAGAATTCCTGCAGTTGATTTATATAAGATTATTTTGTTTCATTCTTTGTACTTTTCACAGTACGTCAATCTGGACTTATGTCCTGATGAATAAAGTCATGTGTCCATGCTTTTAGAATAGATCAGATAAAATAGATTCGTCAATTGGAGCCAGGGTGTTGCTGTGAAAAGAACATGCACTATGGGGTCAAACAGCTTGGTCTCCAGATCTGACCTCAGCCACTGCTAACAAGTGACTTACCCTTTTTATTCTTAAATTTTTAAAATAGAGATAGTAGTTTCTATTTTCTCATTTGTTTTGAGAATGACTATGTTAGATAAAGGAAATGAATCTTGAAGAGAAACAAATCTTAAATTCCCATGAAGTTGCTACTTAAATGGGCTTTTGAATATTGGAGTTACATTATATAATAAGTTTAGTTAACTTTTATATAGCTGTCATTTCCTCTAGAGAAAATATCAAAGCTGGCTACAAAACAGATTAGAAAATGTTAGTAATTTCTAACTGTTAAAAAAAAAGCAGTTATTTATATCAAACTTTTTTGGAATGAAAGAAAATGATACTCGTCCAATTAAAAGATAGCATTTTCTGTAATAATTGTGTAAACAGCACACACAAAAAAGAACAACTCTGTGTACAATGACAGTGTCTAAGACCAGTCCATAAGCCATGGAAAAAATGCTTCATTTTGCAATCACAACTTGAATATTTTACTAATAAGGCAGAAATATTAACTGGAATCTGGGAAATTTCACATTTAACATCTTCTAGACTTTAAATACTTTAAAATATTTTTAAACCATTTAGAACCAAAAATATTGAAGTTAAAAAAAATTCGTATGAAAAAAACCTCTTGGTTGAAGGCCTTTTAGGATCTATTTCAATGTAAAGTATGCCCTCTGCTGGAAAATGCTATTATAACAATTAATTTGTAAGGATAGTGTTTATTCAACCGGAGGACTAAGCTTTATTAGGTAAGATACAGATTGGTTTTTATTTCTATCCCTGCCAGGTAACGTCCCTCCCACTTTCAATCTTGATGTGTTTCTCACTCAACAGAGTATTTCTCTTTTTTTTTACCCCTGGCTGTCATACATTCTCTTTGTCGAAAAGTGGTTTTGTATAGAGAAGGAAGCAGTGCGAGGGACCGGGGTCTGTATGCACGTTTAGAAGGGTACCAGCAGATCCCATTCACCTTAAAGGTAGTGCTTACAAGGTCTGCAAATAATCTAATTTCACTTGTCACCGAACTTTTATGGTTATTCTAGTTCTGACCTTGTGATGCATTTTAGCTTCACCTCTTCAGCTCTTCCCATTTGCCTGGTTTCATAATCCACGCAGCCTGGAATGTCAAAGAGTCCCCTCAAGATTTAAACACATGTTCATGTACGGGCACACCCACAACTACTGCACGGGCTTCCTATGTGTGTTTATTTTCAAATTACTAATAATACTTATTTACTTTTTTCCTTTTGTTTTCCTTTCTTTTCTTTTCCTTTTTCTTTTCTTTTTCTCTCTCTGTCTTTCTTCCTTTCTCTCTTTCCTTCCTCCTTTCGTGCCTGTCTTGCTTCTTTCCTTCTTTCCTTCCTTCCTTCCTGTCTTTCTTACATCTCTCTGTCTCTCTGTCTGTCTCTGTCTCTGTCTCTCTCTCTCTCAGGGTCCTGTTTCAATAGCTCTCACTGGTACTTAAAAATGAACAACAGTTGAATATCACCCAAATGGAAAGGGCAGGCTTTTTGTGATGTGTACACTGAAGACTGACATGGACCTTTACCACTTTCTTTTTCCTTCTTCCTCTTTGAGATGTATTAGCCAAACCCCTCAAGACCACCAATAAAGTTATTCTGGACTCTTCTCCCACTGTGGGTTCTTTTGAATCTCTCTGTGCTTTTCTGTGGGCTCCTATAATTGGATCTGACACATTGCTAAGACCTCTTGTCTTTTTTTTTTTTTCTAAAATGCAAAGTATCCTAACACTCAAACACTCCTTTTCTTTTGAAATAACTTATCCTTAATCTTTTTTGAGAGGAAATAGATGACTTTTATTTTCAGCTCTATGTATATGGATTTGTGCGTGTGCGCACACACACACACACACGCTCACATTTTGGTCTGTCAGATTCTGCTCTCCGTGCCAGGGAACATGTGTTCCCACAGAATGGAGAGAAGCCACCTCCACCCACCTTGCATATTCTCTCCTGGATCCAAGCTTCTAGGAAATGAGTTCCCCAAAGAGAAAAAACTCTCCTAGAGCCACAGGCCCACATGGCTATCCACGGAGCTCCTTGCTCCTGTTTATAGAATTTATACTGCTGAAATGTTTCCGTCAGAATTACATTTGAATTGTGTGTAAGTAATAGTGTTGGCTTAAATTGTATCATCTAGACCCTTTAGCCTTTGGACTTGAGTCTCAACATATAGAGACAGTTATTAAAGTACAGGGTTGTGGGGATAACCAGATCCAGGAGAGTGACCCATTCATTCATTACCAGTCAGTAACAGAGGCCAAAAGTCCCAGAGTGAAAAAGTTATGAGTGAAAAGCCAGATGACCACATGGGAAGTAAGTCTTGGCAGTGACAAGGTTTAGGGATGGCAAGCTAGAAGATGAACCAGAAACTTCTTTGGCTGGTAAACACCCCTCAGGAAGAGCTATTCAAGTTAAGCAGGCTTAAGCAAATGTGAGGAAAGTATGGAGAGAGATGCATTTAAGGGCGTCCCGATAAATGCTAAATGGTCGGCCGTTTGGGGAAAAAAGCCACGATTTAGAAGCGTCTGCTAATTTCCATGGTGTAAATGTCCCTTCCAGGGCGGATTTCAATCTACCAGCATGATGTCACAGAGTGGAGCTGAGAAGAGATGTGTGCATCTGGCCCGTGCAAGCCAGTGGGAGTTGATTCCAGCTACCCAGGTGATTCATTCCTCCGGGTGAGGACTGTCCCACAAACATCATCTGAAACGATCATGTGTGCATTGTGCTACTATTTCATAATCGGCCAACCAATAAACGATAAATTTGTCAGGGTATTTTATTTTTGCCTTAGAAAGTCATTTATAAAAACCACAGAGAAACCCCTTAACTTTCATTGATATAAGAAGTCTTATCTCACCCACCTTCCTCCATAATGCTCCCCTTTTAACCAAATTATTCCCCTACATGCATTGCTATAGAATTTTGCTGGGTTTATTAGAGCTAGATTCATTTTGTATGGACTTTGTTTTTCAGGGCAGTTTCAGATTCACTGCAAAACTGAGAAGTACAGAGACTTTCCCTAAAAGCCCTGCTCCGACACATGCAGAGCCCTTCTTGTTATTAATGCCCCTCACCCTAAATATATTTTGAACTGTCCTACACCTACTCTCTTGCTCACAGTGCCCATGCAGTCTGAAATGCTGCCGCTGCTTCTGTGCACAGATCCAACCCAGGACTGGGTGAATGGATGCCTCCGATTTCTCCTTGGGGAGGCTGTCTCTGCATCTTCCTTCCTTATCCTTGAATACATTCTCTGTTTTGCCCTGGACAGATGACTGTTTCTCTTCGGGGCCCCATAACTTGTTTTCTGGAACTGGGTTATAAACTCTTTGAGGGCGAAGGCAATATCCCCAGGACTTGGTTCTCTTAGTAATAAAACCTGACCAACTCACTCTCTGGCTTCTAGTCCTCATCCACACGCTAAATAGGGAAGGTGAGGCCCAAGCATCAAATTAAAATGAAAACCTTTGCCATTGTTAAAATGGTGTTAAAAAAAAGTTTTTGGCTTGTAGCCATGAAAGGATGTCAGGAAAATAAATACAGCATGTCATAGCTGCCCACCAGGGATATATTCTTTCTGTCAAAATACCCATGTCTTCATTCCTGAGATATGAACAATAACCCTCATGGAACTATTAAGCAATTGGAAGTCATATAACTAACTTCAGTAGCTCCAGGTAGGTTTCAGATAAAATAGAAACCTATATTAACCTCTAGCAAACACTAACATCAGCAAGGATAGCAGCATCTCTCTCTCTCTCTCTCAGCTCAAATTAGAATATGCCTTTTAGATTGTTTCAGTAGTGTTTCTATTTCTAATATATAACGTAATTAAGTTTAGCAGAAAACAAAGGTAAAGGATAGTTATCTGAAGTCAAACCAATCCTTCAATAGTGTGGGTTATTCTGATGCAATCTCATTGCACACTGCTTTATTGATTATCGTTTCCACTGAGATCTTAAATGCTATATGGTATTTTTTTTTTCTAGAGATTCTAAAAATCTCTAAATTTCTAGAGGCTGGTGCTATAAAACATTATTCTGGTCCTCAAGTGCAAGGATAAATTTTGTGGCATTTTTACAGAAATTAGTATAGACCAAATCTAAGATTGGACTTTGGTCTATAAAAAGGCAAAACAAAACAACAACAAAAAAAGTGCTATAACAGATTGGGCCAGGGAGAAGGAGGCTGTTTTATAAAGGTCAATTTTTAAACCCCTCCTACAGAACATGATCTATGCAAAATATATCCACAATATATTCCAAAGCATAATGTCACCGGATAAACCTAAGGAATGGAACATATGGGGGAATATGAAAAAGAAGGTATTAAAGTCTGAAAACAAGCAGGTTGGTAAGCTCATTAGCTGGGGTGGAATTTTAAAATCTTCACGTGAACGAATATATAAATCAAAATATACACATGCATTCACAGTCATGCGCACTGTATATTCACACATGGCACACTCTACAGTTACATTATAATTTTCCACACTGAACAGTGAATCCCGTTCTCTTTATAATGTAAAAGCGCCCTCTGCTGGTCAACATGAGGTACTTACATTTTCTAATTTTCCTACCAGGAAGATCCAACACAGAATGATAAAAGAAGTCTGGGAGATTTTATGTGAAACTCTGCATAAAAGTAAGTTTATTACAAATACAAGTTTTATTTTTTTAATCTCATCTGCTTACTTATATTTTATTATAGAGCATTAACTTACAAAATAGTATAGTGTAAAGGTCGATGTAATAGAACTACTTGCTTGTTTTGAGAAAGCAGTTAACAGCAGACCACTAAAAATGATTGTATAGCCAATTTTACTGAAAGCCTATGTAATTAAAATAATCCAGCCAACTTTGTATTTGCTATAATTAAAATATTTTCATGTGGTCTTTGTGGTCCTCTGATGTTTTCTCGGGAGGCATGGTCTAGAGAAACAGTAGTTTTCCAGTATTTTCTTGTTATGAGAAATGGCCAGTGACTTTAGAAAGCAGAACTATCATATCCATCATTAAAGTTCTACTCATAGTCTGAGAACTATCTGAATATCCTTTTGAAATTATTGTGTTAATCTTGAAGAAGGTACATTTTAAAAATGGGTATATCTTAATTATTAACCAGATCTGAATGCAGAGTACACAGTTGGACAGAGGGAGGAAGAACAATCCCAGCCTCCAGTGTGGAGTCAGGACAAAATCACTCTCCAGAGCCATCCTACTGGGGAATCCAGATACCTCATCCCACGGCTGAAGGAGAAATGAGATTAAAATGGGTTTCAGGGGGGTGCCTGGGTGGCTTAGTCGGTTAAGCGTCCGACTTTCGCTTAGGTCATGATCTCGCGGTTCGTGGGTTCGAGCCCCGCGTCGGGCTCTGTGCTGACTGCCAGCTCAGAGCCTGGAGCCTGTTTCAGAGTCTGTGACTCCCTCTCTCTCTGACCCTCACCTGCTCACGCTATCTCTCTCTCTCTCCTAGAAATAAATAAAAATATTTAAAAAAAATAAAATGGGTTTCAGGGCGGGCTACCGTAACTAGTGAGGGTGTATCTTATCTGTTAGGTGTGTTAAGGAGATAAAGGGCTAACAACAACACATAAGTAATCTTTGTATTGAAGCTATACATAATTACCCTTTGTATGCACCAAGACTATGCACTGAAAAAATATTTTAGAAACTGGTTCAGAAATAAAAATTAGAGGAGTCAATTTAAAATTAGAGATAATTCAAGTCACATTTTTTTTCTTTCTGCATATAAAAATTCATATTTATAGAATGTGTGCAGCTTAAGTAATAAGTTTCTTTCAATGCTGCTTTGGTAGCATTCACTATATTTGAGCTCTATATGAAATCCAATATATTAGAATTCAAAATAAAGATTATACATTACCAATATTGATAAAATACAGAAAACAAAATTATGCAAATGAATATAAGAAACTATGGAATATTTCCTCCTTTGAGATCTAATTCTACAAAAGGATGACAGTATAGGCAAAATCTTTCTCCAGTAAATTTTGCAACAAAAACTTCAATCAAAAGAACATCAGTAACTTCTTTGGGCTAATGGCACTTTACAAGCTATTTATATTCATCTTAGTTCTGGAGAGCAATAAGAAAATAAACAAACACTTGGAATAATCCATAGCATCTAGGAGTTGTGGTGTCTTACTAAGGCCTAAAGTTAAGGAACTACATTTTAATAAGTAAATTACTCTTCGTTACTGCTCTGAAAAGGGCTAGAATGGATTGCACTGACTTGCTCCCGTGTGCACAGGTAAGTCCAGACATCATAAGGATCCTACAGACTGGAAGGCCATTAAAGTTTGCGAATTGGCTGGGGTCCTCAGATCACTGTATAGTGTGCTACGCTTTCACAGTTCACAGACTAGCACCTATTTTAAAAGGCTGTACTTGCATTTACTGTATAACTATTACTGGCAATTAATGTGCAGCTATATAGTGGCTACTCTTTGACTGACACGCCCGTCACTTGAAACTTCCATAGGATCAGGAGCCCACCTCTCTCATGTTCCCCCACTGTATTTGCAGTGCTGAACACTGGATGCTACATGCCTGGTGCGTGATAGTAGTTAAATAAATATTTGTTACATGAAAGAATCAAAAGGTACAGAGATCAAATGGGAGGGAGGGAGAGAGGAACGACAAGAGGAAAAAAACAAAAACACCCTTTCTGTCCCCTAAGGCCATTATTAAGATCTAGATTTTTTTCACAAAATTCAACCTTAACTTTTATGTGAACTAGTAAGAAAATAGAAAATTGTAAAGTTTTGCCTTTAGTTTTGTTCACTCTGAGACTCAGAAGCTCCTGTAGATACCTAAGCTGCAGGCTGATGAAATGCAGTGCTGCCAGCCTTCAATGACAAACCGTCATTTTAGATGCGGGATCGCCTGCCAGCCTCAGTCCTTCCTTTGATTCTTTCTAGTGTGGATTTAGGAGTAGCCAGTAACCCACGGAGACATCAGGGAGCCTACCAAGGAGGCATATTTAAATGTGACCAACCCACATTCAGATAGTACATTTTGGCATTCCTATAGGATCATGGTTTCTGAAAGAAAGTGCAGCTGCTCAGATGAAAAACAAAATTCTCTAGACTTCAAGTTGTTGCTCTTCTATATATTAAGTCTGACGACCTAAAGTGAGGTCCAGGACCAGGAGTACAGTGGCACCTGGGAGCATGTGAGAACACAGAAGCTCGGGCCCCGCACAGAACCCACTAACTCAGGATGCATTTCAGAAAGATCCATGCGTCCCAGTGATTCAGACACACAGGAAAGCCTCAAAGCATTACATTAAAAAAGAAAAAGAAAAACAAAAAACAAAAAAAACCCTATAAACAAGGCACAAGCCTGAAATAGCAGGCAAACTATAAGACACATTGGTACTATTAATGACAAAAGATTCTTATCCTATATATTTAAATAGTTCATATAAACCAGCATGAAGAAAATTAAAACACTAACAGAAAAATAGATAGGCAATTAGCAACAACAAAAAGAATAAACTTATAAAAATGTCTTTCGTTGGAAATCTAAAAATTCAAATTCAAGTAGCAAAACACCAAATCGGCAAAGTCTGAAGAATTACATTTTCTTGTAGAAGAGACATCAGGGCAATACACACTCTCTTACACTACTGAAAAACATGTAATTTGGTACACATTTTTGGATTTAATTTGACATTAATTATCCAGTGTTTTAAGACTGTGGAAATCATTTGATCCAGAAATTCCAGTTATGTAGCATGCTTTGAAGAATTCAATTAAAAAAAAAAAAAGAATTAAATTGAACCATAGATACAAAGGGAGTTATTCACAATGTAGAGATTTTCAAACATCCTAAATACTCAAAATTAATTAATTATAAAGCATCTAATAAATGGAAATATGATTAAGTCACTAGTGAAAGAATACATACAGAACACAGAAGAAATGCCATCACATATAAACATCTACTTGTATAAAGAGATTAGAAGCATAGATAACCAAAATGTTTAGAGTAATATGTATATATATACACACATACATACATACATACATACATATACACATTGCAGGAGTATGGGTGGCTTTTTCTTTGTATGTTTTCACATTTTCTAAATTTCCTGCAATGCAGCTGTATTACTTTTCTGAAGTAGAAAATAGTAAACTTTGGGGGCACCTGGATTGCTCAGTGAATGGAGTATGGGACTCTTAATCTCAGGGCTGTGAGTTCGAGTACCATGCTGGGGGTAGAGATTATTTTAAAAAGAGAGAGAGAGAGAGAAAAGAAAATAGTAAACTTTGCAGTGGTAGTGGTGTGATGGAGTCAGCTTATATGGGCTCACAAAAAATAATTTTTAAATTTTCAGGAATTTTGTGAGCAGGTTGTTAAGCACAGCTATTTTAAAAATTTAATTATATAGGAGCACCTGGGTGGCTCATTTGGTTAAGCAACTGACTCTTGATTTCAGCTCAGGTCATGATCTCATGGTTGCGACGTCGAGCCCCACATCTTTGACTCCATGCTGAGCCTGAAGCCTGCTTGGGATTCTCTCACTCCCTCTCTCTCTGCCTCTTTCTCACTTGCCCACACTCTCTCTTCCTCAATCTCTAGAAATAAATAAATACATACATACATATTTAAAAATTAAAGTAAATACATGTGTAATCAAATGAATTATATTAAAAGAAAGGTAATGAATATTTAAAACACATCACTTCCTAATCATGTTCATGGATTTTACTATTATCTATGATGTTGAGGCTATTTACACCCATCATATCTGCAGAGTGGAGATACAAATCAGGACCTCCCTTCTTCCCCCACCCCCCGGTTCAACATTTACCAGCACATGACAGATTTTTAAAAATTGTTTCTTTTAAATGACTATTTCCTGTGAAAACAGAATGTGGCCCTTTGGTGAGGAGAGGGGAAGAGAGAAGGATTTTCCTATCGTGAGCAAATTAAGGAAGGAAATGTAATTAAGTTGGTTTTATTGTTCCAGCAATGTCTCTTATCAGAAAGGTGATCATGGAGGTGAATAGTTCTCTCACCAATTAGTTACTGCAAATCAAGCCAAGCCTGGTTTAGCCTCCCCTCGTCTGCCTTCTACAGCCTTGCTTTTGGTGTCTACAAAAGCTGAACCTCTCCAAGACATCCCAGTCTATGAAATAAGGAAAAGATAATGAATGGCCTTTTTAATTCTCAGACCTTTGGATGAATCAAACTAATTCACATATTTGACAGTATTTGAAAACAATGAAATATAAGAAGGTCTGCTTATAAATGCCTATCACATTACAAAGACCATCAAAGCAAAGTTAGAACCAAATGGGTTCACATTCATCACACATTAAAATTGCATTAGTTTTGAAAACATTTTTAGCAACAAAGGAAAAATTTAATCTTGTCTAGAAATACGATTTTAATAAAAATGCTCACAAAACCTCAAAGCCCGAATTGTCTCCCTCTGTTTAACAGATCTGATGTCATCAATGCACTCACCAATTTTTCTGGAAGTAGTAATCAGTAAAATACTGTAAAATGTGTGTAGGTTTCAAATACCTGAAATTATAGAAGAATCTGCAAAAGAAGATTCCAGTGGGTGAGTCTCCTGGCCCTGGTCTTCGTTGTCTAGACTTGGCTGACCCGTGACTACAAGAACCACCTCTTTAACTTCAGGGTCATCTTCTTGTGATAAACTCTCGGTCCCTATGAAGAAACCATGATACTGTAAACAATAGTGCAATGCAAGTTTTTATAGAGTTTGCATAACTGTGATTGCTATTCTGAAAACAAAACAGGAGTTGCCAATAGGATTTACCTGGATATACTGAAGTACTTTCAAATTCTAAGCAGAACGTAAATTATACGGTAATGCAAGTTTCTACACAATATAAATAGCTGTTATTGTTATTTTGAAAACCAAGTGGAGGTTCCTAGGAGAAATTTGCCAGAATATACTTTCATACTTTGACATTTTGAAAAGCTAGGAACATATTTTCTGTTATGATACAGTATTTCTATTTTTAATGTGGACACAGTGAGTAATTCTTTTGTAATGGTTAATTTTTGTCTACAAAGACAGTAAAATAAGTATTATGCTAGTCACAAAAGGAGCATGATGATTTTCTACCTGACCATTACTGGTAGGAGGCAAGACACTTATTCAGTGATACAAAGTTATATTTAAGGCTGGATTATGAAAATGCAAATTTGGTGGTGGTTTTTCTTTAGCTTGTACTCTTGCCATTTTGTTCCCTCACTGTGTGTTCTACATGAGATGTACATATGCTTTAATGTCAGCCTAAATTCATGTATTTCGGATATCTGGAGATTTTTTAGGAATTCAATGAAATATTCTGTATCCTTCCCTTCTCTTTTCCTTCATTTCTCCCAACGGCCTTTCTTCCTTCAAGCAACGTGTTTTGAGTGTTTTCTTAAGGGACTATGTGGGCTACAAAGAAAAAACAAGTTTCTGTCCTCTTGAAGCTACCATCAGAGAAGACTATGTCCATAAATAAAATTGCTTAAAGTATCATTTTGGATGAGCCCATCTTGAAGAATAAAAGGAAAGCATGTCCTGTGTGTGGAGAATTTCCCAGAGAAAATTGTTGTGACTTTGGACTCTGTTGTTGGCCAAGATGATTTGACGATGTTTGCAGGTACACATTTTGTTTGGGGTTTATACGCATAATGGTCCATTTATTTTGTGCTTTTCCTATAAGTGCTAGAGAAGTGCTGAATCATTTAACCCTCAAAGTAGCCCTAGGTAATAACATTCTCCCCATTGCACAGAGGAGTAAACCGAGGCACAGAGAGGGCAAGGACCTGCTCAAAGTTACAGCAGGGAAGTAAAAGAGCCAGGATTCAAGAAGCATCAGGATCCGGAGCCTAGGTTACTGTATAGGTCAGCTGAGGCCACAATAACAAAATACCACAGATTGAATGACTTAAGCAAGAGAATTTTATTTTCTCCTAGTGCTTAAGATTGGAAGCCCAAGACCAATGTGCCAGCAAGGTTGGTATCTGATAAGAGCTCTGGCTTTAATTTGCAGTAGGCCACCCTCTCACTGTGTCCTCACATGGTGGAGAAAGAGACAGAGATCTCTTCTTACAAAGACACAGTCCTATTAGATTAGGGCTCACCCTTCTGACTTCATTTAACCTCAGTTACTTCCTTGGAGGCCCTATCCATAGAAACAGTTACATTACAGCTCAGGGCTTCAATATATGAATTTTGGGAAAACACAATTGAGTCCACAGCAGCTCTTATACACAAGAATAGTCAGAGCTAACGTTATTCTGGTCATTAGGGCCCACACATCTNGTGTGTGTGTGTGTGTGTGTGTGTGTGTGTGTGTGTGTGTGTATTTCTAACTACTGGGCAAAATGAAGCTATTTCATAAACAATATAGAATAAAAATATAATATATCGCTTATTCTAACGATTTAGTAACTATCTGGTTTTCTTTCACACAAACAATTTAAGGAAGTGTGTACTATATATCTTATTCCATTAGAAAGACATATGTGGCATGTGTCAATAGGGACTTTGTGTGTCTCATTTAAGTCCATATCGGCGGCACCTGGAACAGTGTCTCACACTCTACATGTCAATTGAACAAATAACAGAATGACTGTATGCATAGAAAAAGTGAAGTAAGTTTGAAGTGACTAATTTATTCCACTCATTACCAATTAACTTTTGATTTATCTTACATATGAGATTTTTGAAAACGTAAGATACATAACCAGAAAGAAAAGTAAGATGGTAGTTTACATTAGATTTACAAATAACTTATGTGCAAGGGCTCTAAAATGTTACCTTTATTATTAGTTTGAAGGATCAAAAACACAAGAATTAATATTGGGTTATACTGGTAATTACTAACCTTTTATCAAATGTTTAATAAATTCCTAAAAATGTATATAAATATTCAGAACTATCCAGCAGAGTAGTAATAATCACTAAAATATTTTCTTTCAATTTATTGGTTATCTAATCAATGTACCAATTATTTTCATTAAAAATTTTACATAATCATCTTGTTTCCAATACAGGATGGGTCATATAAAGAATGTTAGATTCATGGTCAGCTGTCAATATTCTAGGCCAGTTGGCTGAGTTTTGTGATCTTTAGTAAGTTTATTTTTTTCCAGGCCACAGTTCCCTCATTTGTAAAGGGGAAAAAATAGATGATCTCTCAAATAGCTTCCAGTTTTGAAATTTTGATTCTAACTGTCTTAGTGCTTGGCATTGTGTCCACAGCCTTCATTAAATTCTCCATCACTAGGCAAAATGTACAAACTCTTCTTTAATAAAATTAGATATACCTGCATTGCCTTCAAAGCAAGTGGTGCCTGTTAGCTCCTCGACAAGGGCATAGTTTTCTGTTTGACGCAGAACAGTCAGAAATGTAGAAAACCAGTTTTCTTTCTGCACGATCCTTTTTAGGAGCTCTCTTACACCTGATTCATTTCCATGGCTTTCTGCAGCAGAAATCTGTTTTAAGAGAAAAGTAGGATTAAAAAGATCGAACATCTCTTTTTTGCATTTTTATTTTATTTTTTATTCTAAAATTTACTATTGTTTTTTTTTTAATATAATTGATTGTCAAGCTGACTAACATACAGTGTATACAGTATGCTCTCGGCTTCAGGAGTAGATTCCCGTGGTTCATCATTTACATACAACACCCAGTGCTCATCTGAACCAGTGCCCTCTTCAATGCCCATTACCCATTTTCCCTGCCCCTCTACCCCCATCAACCCTCAGTTTGTTCTCTGTATTTAACAGTCTCTTATAGTTTGCCTCCCTCTCTGTCTATAATTATTTTTTTCCTTCCCCCATGGTCTTCTGTTAAGTTTCTCAACTTCCACATATGAATGAAAACATGACATCTATCCTTCTCTGACTGACTTATTTCACTTAGCATAATACCCTCTAGTTCCATTCATGTTGTTGCAAATGGCAAGATTTCATTCTTTTTTGTTGCTGAGTAGTATCCCATTGTATATGTATATCACATTTTCCATGCTCATGGGTTGGAAGAACAAATATTGTTAAAATGTCAATACTACCCAAAGCAATCTACACATTCAATGCAATCCTAATCAAAATAGCACCAGCATTCTTCTCAAGGCTAGAACAAACAGTTCTAAAATCTGTATGGAACCACAAAAGGCCCCCAAAATAGCCAAAATAATTTTGAAAAAAAAAAAAAAAACCAAAGCTGGAGGCATCACAATTCCAGACTTCAGCCTCTAATACAAAGCTGTAATACTGGCACAAAAATAGACACATAGACCAATGGAATAGAGTAGAGAACCCAGAATTCGACCCACAAATGTATGGCCAACTAATCTTTGACAAAGCAGGAAAGAGTATCCAATGAAAAAAAAGACAGCCTCTTTAACAGATGGTACTGAGAGAACTGGATAGTGACATGCTGAAGAATGAAGCAAGACCGTTTTCTTACACCACACACAAAAATAAATTCAAAATGGATAAAAGACCTAAACGTGAGACAGGAAACTATCAAAATCCTAGAAGAGAAAACAGGCAACCTCTTTGATTTCAGCCACAGCAACTTCTTACGTGACATGTCTCTGAAGGCAAGGGACATAAAAGCAAAAATGAGCTATTGGGCCCTCATCAGGACAAAGAGCTTCTGCACAGCAAAGGAAACAATCACCAAAACTAAAAGGCAACCTACAGAATGAGAAAAGATATTTGCAAATGACATATCAGATAAAGGGTTAGTATCCAAAATCTATAAAGAACTTACCAAACTCAACACCTAAAAAACAAATAATCCAGGGAAGAAACAGACAGAACATTCCTTTTCCAAAGACATCAGATGGCTAACAGACACATGAAAAGATGTTCAACATCACTCATCATCAGGGAAATACAAACCAAAAACACATTGAGATACCACCTCACACCTATAGCCTTCTACATGTATAATCTGGGTTGATTAGATTGTTTCTTTTTAAATTTGTGTATTTTTTAGTCCTATAAATATATCCTATAACCTTTTAGTGTCAGGTATTTGTTTGCATTTTTGAAACAGTGTCTGACACAAATTCAGTGTTAGTTGTTATTATTATAGATGACTAAAGAAAGCATCTACCTTTATATAAACACTTCACCAGGGGCACTACTTAGTACAGACGGGTACAAAATGATTTCTATCCAGTGGGTATGTGAGTCTTACTAGATAATACTTACTAATGTTATTATAAAGGCTTTGTATATATTAACCCAGAAACCCTGAAGGAGGAACCAATATTAACCCATTTCACAGATCAGACATCCAAGGCACAGAGAAATCCAGTTACCTCCCTGGAGCCACAGAGCTAGTAAATGGCAGAGGTAGAATTTCATCCCAGGCAACTGGCTTCAGAGGCCAAATACTGCCTTCTTGAACTACAGCTACTAATCCTCTCCAACTTCAAGCACATTTTCCAGCAAGAAGTGGTTAAGATGACTACCGGACTTAATAAAATTTAGCTGATATCAGTCCATCTCCCCCACAGCATTTTCTAAGCAGATTCTTGCTCATTTCCTACCTTTTCTCTAACTTCATTAATCTCCTATTAGAAACTTTTTATTCTCTCAATAAAGATGTAAACATCTTTATTACTATTTGCTAATTTAAACCATAGTTGCTAAACATATTAAATAAGGCTGGTTTAAGCACCTTTTTTTAGGGTCTCCTGGTTGGCTCAGTCAGTTGAGCGACCAACACTTGGTTTCAGCTCAGGCCAAGATCTCATGGTTTGTGAGTATGAGCCCCATACAGGGCTCCACACTATTATAGGAGTCTCTCTCTCTCTCTCTGTCTCTCTCTGTCCTTGCCGTACTCTCTCTCTGTCTCTCTCTCTCTCAAAATAAATAAACTAAAAAAAGTTTTTTAAAAGTATCTTTTTTTTTAACTTAACCATTCCTATTTCTAATTACCCCACTCTTTAATCAGCTTAAAAGCCATCTGACAGAAGTAATCAGAAAGCATTTCTCTAAAAAGTGCAAGTGAGGCACTGTGATGAATATTCTTATTAAAAATCTAAATATATCATAGGTTCTAAATTTTCTTCCACTATTAATCAGTTAAGTTAATTTTAACTGTAGAATTACATTTGTCAAGCTTGCTTTGTCCTTATTGAGTTCAGGCAGGTGAGGATCATTACGCCATTATTTCTTGCAAGTATTTATATTATTTGAATATGGAGCTACATATAACACCTATGCAGTTTTAGCAGCTTCATCAAGATTCTGAATTTTTAAGAAGTTTTCTAAGTTTGGGTGCTAGAAAGTTATTATTATAAACTTAATGTGTCCTCCTAAAACATACTAAAGACATTAGATTCAATATTAAATTTGATTATGGAAATTCTTGAAAGATCTTTAGACTTGAGACTTCAACAGGACATGTAATGATTCTCACTCGTGTTCTTCCTCCAGTGAACATTTTCTCTGAACATGCAGTTTAAAATATCTATGGATACAGGGGCGCCTGGGTGGCTTAGTTGGTTAAGCATCCGACTTTCGCTTAGGTCATGATCTCGAGGTTCGTGGGTTCGAGCTCCACGTCGGGCTCTGTGCTGACTGCCAGCTCAGAGCCTGGAGCCTGTTTCAGTCTGTGACTCCCTCTCTCTCTGACCCTCCCCTGCTGCTCACGCTGTCTCTCTCTCTCTCCTAGAAATAAATAAAACATTAAAAAATTAAAAAAAAATCTATGGATACATTGTTAACTAGTTTATAAAATAAATATGAATTTGTGGGTAATACAATAATATGCTTTCACATTCTAAATTCTTTGACCTATGTTTTTTCTTACCAACAGAAATCAGTGGAGAAAACAATGATACTTCTCATTAAACACTGGCTTGCCAACACAATTGTAAAGTTTTACAAAAATGTTTTCTCTCCTTCATAAAAACCTTAGAGAGGTATTATAACAGTGATTTTTTAAAACACAGCAGACCTTAGCTCCCATGCCAGTAAATCAGGAAGTAAAACTCATATGTTAAAAACAAAGAACTTTTAAAAGGTAGTTCCTCATAAAAACTTAATGTGTTTTTAAATGAGTATGTATCATCATATGGATATAACTAATTCCTTACTAATACTTTTTCTGGCTGATAAAATTCACACGTGTCACAATTTACCTGAGAATACAGTAAGCTGGGAGAGACTGACTCAGGTACTAGATTCATGTAAGGACAACTACACTTGGTTTCTAGCTGCACTCCTCACAGCACCTCTGGTTCTCCTATGTAAATGAAAAGTATATGGGATCTTCCTGAACTATTGATGTTTAATGCTTCAAACTGGCCAGGATTGAAACATGCACTTATCTTCAGCTTTCAGATGGCTATTAAGATACTATGGAAACGTTTATATGATCACCTCTTTTCCAGAGTTCATGGCTGTCTAAGTCAATGGAAGTACCAAGAGGTCACTAAGCATCCTAATGCAAAAGCAGGTCACTACAGGGGCGCTCCCTTTCTATTAGGGATCATTATATTATAATGATCTACTAAGTGATTCTTATATTTATTATTGGGCCTCCAGTATTTACAAGAGTGCCTTGCATACATGAGACATTTTTTAACTATTTATTACATGAATACTGATCCACACTACAATATAGGCTCTATGAAAGCACAGACAGTATCTGCATTATTATCCAGTCTTTTTACCACTAGCATGGTGTCTGGCACAAGACATCACTCCATAAATTTAAACTAAATGGATGAATAATCAATCCATCAAATAAGTTTCTTTGGGTACTTGCTGGACACAAAACTAAATCTAGTATCATTTTTGGAGACTCTGATGTTTGGGGACAAGGGCTGCAGGGATGGACATGAGAATCATAAGCTAAAATGCCAGAAAATGTCTCCCAGAAAACAGGAAAAGAATTAAAATAAACTATTTTTTAGAAGTCCTGACTTCTTAGTCAAATTCTACTTTAAGCTGTCACAAAAGCAAGTTTGGAGGTCTTGTGTCCATCATCTATTCATTTCCAAATGCCTGGCAAAGCAATTCATGACATCATGTGTTCTCATCCCCCATCCCTTATCCCAGACACCTTTCTAGAAATAAATCCAATCAATCAATTAATTCTTATTAAGTACCAATTCTATGCCCAGTCTTAGCTAGGTTTCTAAAGATGAAAGATGTAGTTTTCCCTTGGAATCACAGTGTAATCCAGGGACTTTAAGCATATCTCAGTTTCAGTGTAGGGGATTTACATAAATCCCTGAGACTTTATATCCACAGGGAAATGTACCCAAATGAATGAGGATAGAAGTCATCATCGTCATCATACCAAACCAACTCTTTCTAAGACTTTTTTCATAAACATGATTTCTCATTTGCATTCACTAAAGTATCGTGAGTGAGAGGAAACATTGTTATGTCCGTTTTCATGGGGTAAATTTAGGACCAAGGAACTTAAATCACTTGACCCAAAGTAACACACATATAGTAAGAAACAAACACAGATCTCAAATCCAAGTTTTCCCATTCCAGAGTCTTCATGTTTTCCCCCAGTATGCTCTGCTGTTTGGAGATAAATATGGATCAATGACCCCCGTATCAACATAGATTCCTCTAAACCCAATGTCATCAATAGTTTATTCTTGAGACTGATGACACATGCAAAATGAGGTGTACAAAGATGACTCCAGAATCTCACAGAGACACTACTCCTTCTCAGAAAGCCTCAAATGCATAGCTCCTCCATCTTTCAGAGCCTCTTTTGAAATGTGAATTTGAGGGAGAGTTTGGGTTGCTTTGGCTTTAACTGCTACCCAGTACACAAATGTCCCTTTACTCTACATCCTCTTTGTGTCAAATCCCAAGCTTTACTGCTAGCTGCCTCCAAGCTTGCCAGAATCAAGAACTTGGATAAAATCTAGCTGGCGGAAATTCAATCCAGGCAAGACAAAAGTGATGCTGATAGGCAGAAGTATTTAGAGTAAATAAGGAGAAGTGCTGTTTCGCTGGCAATCGGGACATCATACCCACCAAACATAAACAGCTTTGTGGTGTTACTGGACTCTGTTGCTTCTGGACTTCCTAACAGCTACTGTGGCTGGAAATGCCATCTTCCATCTCCAGCTGGCTTGAAGGCTGCATACTGTCTTCCAAATTAAGATTCTGCCACAGTGATGTACACATTTGTCATATCCAGCTGGACTACTAGAATGCGTTCTAGCTGGTTCTCAATACACAAACTACATAAACGTTACAGACAACAGTGTAAAGTAATTTACTTGTTGGGAAAACCAGCCATCAAAATTTGATGCGTGCTTGGGTCTTTGGACAGGCCCTATGGCTGTCAAGTCTACAAAGGAACATTAACTTTAGTCACTAAAGACCAGGTTACATCAGTGGCTAATGTGAGGCCAATGCCTGAGCTTTTTCATGAAGATACAAACAACTGATGAATCCGAGAGAAAGAAAGAAAGAAAGAAAGAAAGAAAGAAAGAAAGAAAGAAAGAAAGAAAGAAAGAAAGAGAGAGAGAGAAAAAAAGAAAGAAAGAAAGAAAGAGAGAGAGAAAGAAAGAACCTCGCTCATTGTAAAACAATGAACAATGAAACATTACATTAAATGTAAAGTTCCCTGTAAAATACACCAATTGGCAACATATTATTTCAGTGAATTATCTGGCAGTTTTGATTGCACAGAATGTCATAACTTATAACTCTGATTAAAGAAAAAAAATGTGTGTGTGTGTGTGTTTGTGTGTGTGTGATGTAATTTCTCCATTTGGAACAGGACCGAATGGCATAATGTATAATATAGGCCAAAGGTTGGCATTTCTTCCCTGTAAAGTACAGATAATAAATACTGTAACCTTTGTGAGCTGTATGATCTGTTCAACTGCTCTTAAGAAATGCAGAAGCAGTCATAGTACGTAAATGAATGAACATGACTGTGTTCCAGTAAAACTTTGCTTATGAACGCTGAAAATTTTAAACTGTAAAAACCATTCTTAGTTTTGGGGCCTGCAAAAACCAGTAATAGGTTGGAATTAGCCCATGGGTCACGGTTTCCTGATACCCATTCTATAGACTATATAAATTAAGACATATACTTGCGCACCACCAGGAAGTAGGCCCTAGGTCTGCTGCTGCTTTCCTGGGACATCTTGGGCAAATTATTAACCTACCTCAGTTTTATCATCTGTAAAACAAAGGTAACAACTTTAAAAATCTTTTTTTTTTTTTAGTTTATTTAGTTATTTATTTTTTAAGTTTATTTATTGAGAGAGAAAGAATGAGCAGGAGAGGGGCAGAGAGAGGGAAAGAGAGAATCCCAAGCAGGCTCCACGCTGTCAGCAGAGAGCCCAACCCTGGACTCAATCCCATGAACTGTCAGATCATGACCTGAGCCCAGTTCAAGAGCCAAACACTTAACTGACTGGGCCACCCAGGCGTCCTAGTAACCTTAAAAAAGTCTTAACGGATTATTGGGAGCATGAACCCTGATGATATGTTTGGCCCATGATACTAATTGTCTACAGGAAGAGATCAATAGATGCTATCTATTAGTGTGCATTACTATTTTGGAGTTAACTCCTCTTTAGTTTATTTTCCTGAAACGCTTAGGAAAAGAGTTTTTCTTATACTTAAATTTTCAAAACTATGTTTTTGAGTGCCTGACTAGTCTCAAGAACTCTCAAGGAAGGAGGGGACCAAGTTTGCCCAAAGATATCAAAGAACATTTGGAGTGGGGCAGATGAAGGCACAGCCCCGAGTTACAAAATCTCCCTCTATCTGAGTGGACACCTACCCGATTTCTGTCTTCATTTGTCAACAGCTCCTCCTCCACACACTTATCCAACACATCCTTCACCAGGATTCTGTCCACCAGCGTGGGCTGAAGGAGGTTCAGCAGCTGGAGACACTCATCATGAGCGTTCTCAGAGGACGGGGAGGGCAAGTCGGTGAGCTCTGGGTTCAGGTAGCGGGCGGCTAAAACGCTGCCAGCTTTCTGAAGGGCCACCACGAACTGTCTGGCCCAGCCCGGGGGCCAGGCTCCCTTCTCCAAGGTGCTCAGAAGCAGTTCGGCCGCGTCGATGTTCCCGTGGGTGACGGCCGTCCTCTGGACGCGCTCCTTCACGTCTGCGGGGAGAAAGGTCAGGTAGTCCAGAACGGGCTCCACCTGGATGTACGTTTTCACCCTGCCCCTGAAACACGAGAGGAGGTGGCGAAAACTCTTGTCCGCACAATACCCGTTCGACATCTTTCGTGCGTGCTCGGAAAAGGGGGGGATTCTCGCCAGTAGACCGACGGTTGCTGCTCGCC
>NW_027529525.1:815670-872613 GCF_008692635.1 Crocuta crocuta | reverse complement strand
GGAAACTTTGAGCGCAGCGTTCCGCCGGGCCCTTCTTGTAGTTTCCCGGACTTCGGTTTCTGTTTCGATTCTCGTCCTCGTCTCCGTCAGGCCTTTCCCGACGTAATCCGCCGGGCGAGCAGTGTCGGTTTCGTTGGGGAGGAGACGCCCTTTGGTTGGTCCTGGCAAGGACAGTGTTTTGGTCGCGGGCACTGTGGGAAACAGAAAAGGAAAGTGAATTCGAATACCACAGCGGCGATCCCGCAAGGTTTCTTGCGCACGTGTTTTGACTTCTTTGCAGGGCTCTGCCTCAAAAATCAGACTTCTTTCCCACAGCCGTCCAGCATCACCCCTCGTCAGCTAAAACGGGGAGGGCTTGAAAGCGCGTGAGGCGGGACTTCCCAGTGCAGAAGTGAAGAGAAACTGCCTCCGATTCTGATGCCAACGGGAAGGAGTTACCCTTGGTTGGTGCGTACAGGTAGGTTCTGCCCTGACCCGTGCCGGGTGGTAAGATGGCAAGCACTGCCGGGAACAGGTGGAGAGGGAAAGCTAAGAAAGCTAAGAAGACATCTTTCCAGAGATGTGTAGACCCAGAACCGCAGGAGGAAGTGACCTCTGCCCCTTTTCTAGAATAAACCTGACTTCCTGTGGGTCTCCCCAGACGAGCTCTTTCCTTTGGCAGTTTGGGGGAAAAGAGTGAATAATGATAAACGGTTTATTTTATTGCCGTATGTAGTATTTATTTGGCTTTGACCAGGGCCCAGCGACAGACGAAGAGGGAC
Organism: Crocuta crocuta; assembly: GCF_008692635.1. Taxonomy (NCBI): domain Eukaryota; kingdom Metazoa; phylum Chordata; class Mammalia; order Carnivora; family Hyaenidae; genus Crocuta; species Crocuta crocuta. Next base: position 871,852 of record NW_027529525.1, on the reverse strand, counting down.
TTTAACCACCAACTCAGCTTAGGAGGAAGTCAAGAATGAAGGTTTTCTATCTCCCAGCCTCTAAGTTCCCCATATTCTTTAATATACAACTTTCCTTTAATAAAACAAAACAAAATCCCCAACAACTTATTTTTGATATAGCTGCCATTCTTTTCTTGGATTCAATACAGAAAGTTTTGGCTGAAGCAGCTAGGAACTTAATTAGCAACTAATGTACCAACTTGTAGTAAACATCAACATTTGTCTATGTCATGAGGGAAAAAAAGACACCCACACTGAAAAATGGCAGCTTCGGTTCAGTACAGAAGCCACACGAAAGTGAGTTTTTCAGGTTGCTACTCATATTGTGCAGTCCTGGGTGACTGTGGATAGTAGTGTATATGCTTCATGATGAGAACCTTATGGTCTACAGTTCTGTGGAGGACGGAGGGGGTCATTTAAGCCACTAAAAAGATACATTTAGGAAAAGTAATCTGTTAGCAAAGCACATTCAGTGAAGTTTGGATATCACCAGGAGGCCTGGTGCTGCTTTGGACTGGGTAAGAGAAATACTTGTTTTTATCAGAGGCATACAAAATATTCAGTTGAGCTCTTCATTTTATCTTATTGTATGCTCTAATTATATTATGTAGCTAAGCTTTCGTCTTCCATATAGGATTGTAAGCTGCTTGAAGAGAGGGCATATTTACACAGTAACCTGTACAATACAACAGTAGGTCCTATTGGAAAGTCCTTGGCAATTATCCCCCGTGGGAATTTGATTTGCCTTGACCTTAGCAGCTGGTCCAGTGTCAAACACATAGTGAAAGTTGCTGAAGTGAAATGCAACTTTGACCTTGCAGGTGAACCTGCTTTATATTTTTCTTTTCTGTGTCTTCATAAAACACTACTATATATTTACTTATTTGGGGGAGTCGACCCCTTAAATAAAAGAGATCAAGTTAGATGTCTCTACAAAAGTATTCAGATTATCAATTTTAGTTACTGGGTCTATGAAGGTATCTGTTAGGACTATTCCGAGAAGTTCTCTCCATGGCCCCTCCTCAGGTGCTGGCCGGTTTCATTCGGTATGTTAAGACAAAAACCAAATAACCAACCAACCAACCCCAAATCATTGTCCCCTAGTAATTCCTCCCTCTGTCCTTGGGTTTCAAACACTGGAAGATACAAAGGTTTTGATGGTCAAATACGGGGAGATAATGTCATCTTCTTAATACCATGGAACTGCTGTTCGGGTGACAGAAGGTCAAAAGTAGAAGCTTACATGTTCGGTGTTCAGATTACATCGCTTGTTCATACAATCATTTAAAAATATTTATTAAGTACCTGCAGTATGACCAGTGCTGGTCTTGTGCAGTTAATAAAACTGAACAAAGTTTCTGTCTTTATGGAGCTCACATCCTAATGGGAGTGGGAAGACAAATACCAAATAATAGATAGGAAATAGTGTTATAGTTGAAAACTAATGCTATGAGGACTGTGGTAAGATCCATTCCTACATGTTTTGTTGTTTCTGATACTATCGTAAATAAGATCATTTTATTTCTCTTTCAGATACTTCATTTTTAGTGTATACAAATGCTACTGATTTTTGTATATTGATTTCATATTCGACAACTTCACTGAATGAATTAGTTGATGAGACCTAATTAGGTTTTTGGTGGAGTCTTTAGGATGTATAGAATCATGTCACCTGCAAATAGAGACAATTTTACTTCTTATTGTCCAATTCTGATGCCTTGTATTTCTTTTTCTTGCCTGATTGCTCTGGCCAGGACTTCCAGTGCTACGTTGCATATGAGCGGGGAGAGTGGGCCCCCGTGTCTTGTTCCTGATTTGGTAAGACCTAGATAATAATGCACATCATAGTTTCACCTGTTGGTTTTCCACATAGACACCCTCCTCTAACTCATACCATTAGCTTTGCATAATATCCATCAGTAACTATTCATATTTCCTCTCAAGTAAGAGTCACCTTGCTGGATGAGGACTGAATGATGAGGTCTGAGTGTGGGTGGGAAAGCCTGAGGGAAAATAGAAAGGAACATCTTTTTAAGGAATCTTCTATAATCTTGATAGGACCCCTTCTGGAAGAAGGAGACTGAGGGGGGGAAAAAGCCAAGCCAGTCTCTCAAAACAGAAGCCACAGAAAAGTGAGTTCTTCAGGTTGCTGCTCATATTCTGCAGCCTTGGCTGATTTAGTTTATTTTCTGCTTTTTGTTGGAATAGGTGTTTTCCTCTGTCAATTTTCCTTTGATAACTTTCATTTTCATTCTCCTTCTTGTTGTCTAAATGTCAGTTTCTGTTTCCTTTATCCTTGGGGGTAGAAATTCTGTTGAACACTATCTTTTTTCCTTTTCTCTAGACCTGCCTTTTCTTTTTAAACCCAGAAGAAATATTTTAGCCCCCATCACCCCATCAATTTCAAAGGTCACTTGTTAGCATTTTGTTCTTGAAACAGTAATTCAGAAAGATGCAAGATAGCTGACTCTTGCCAATATCCAACTTTTCATCTGAGTTTTGCGCAACTGAGAAGTAAAAATCATAGTTGTCACTTTTTTTTTTGGCAAACTAGAACTATAATTTCATAGCCACATGTGGCTTTAAGCTTTTTTTCCTCAATTAAATTATAATAAATATACTTTAATGAGGAAGTCTCTAAAATTGTTATTCCTTTCCTTCATGTATTTACTAACTTGTATCAATAAAGAGCCTACTCTGTTTAATTTAAAGCTAGATGCCCTTAACTTAGCAGTAGTGTTCTGATTACATCAGAACTCACATCTCAGCACTGCCTCTTTTTTTTTTTAGGTTTATTTATTTACTTTGAGAGAGACAGAGACAGCATGAGCAGGGAAGGAACAAAGAGAAGGAGAGAGAGTCCCAAACAGGCTCCACACTGTCAGCGCAGAGCCCGATGTGGGGCTCAAACTCAAGGAACTGTGAGACTGTGACCTGACCCAAAACAAAGAGTCAATACTTAACCGATTGAGGCACCCAGGTGACCCTCAGCACTGCTTCTTATTGGTGTGTGGTCTTAGGAAAAATCACCTAAAATTTCGCATTTGTGAAACAAGAATACCAGCATCATGCCATAAGGTTGTTCAAAGGTTAGACCATAAGGCACTTAGCACCAGTCAAGAAGTGACTGCCAGCATTCTTATAGAAGCAATGAGGAAGAGATGGTGCTGCCTCTCTGAGAATGCACAATTTGTAGTGGAAATAAATTAGTTATGTATGTATGTAAACCTATATAATAACTAGCCATGTAATTGAGTTTTTAGACAGTATCACTTTTTTCAAGAAACAGAAGCTGATAGACCGATTTAGCAGAGAAGTTTATCGACAGTGTACTAGTACAGCTTTATATTTCCAAAACAGGAGTTCCAAAACAGAAAGAAATTTTACCTAGGTTTATTAGGTCCTGATACTCAGTTTTTAATTATTTCTACAAATTCAATTATAAAGGTCTGGTTTTAAGCATGCATGTGTAACAGTTTTCTAAACAATGTTAGAAAAAAATCAGTTATCAGTGAACATTTTTCCAAACATCTGCTTTTCTAAATGCATCCTCCATAGCTTAAGATTTTTTAAAAACAGTCACTGGACATGTTTTTGTTAAAACAACATCTTTACCTCAAAGGCATAAATTGGCCATGCTTCTTTTACTTGATTTAAAATTAATGGTTAAGAACAAGCTTCAATCAAATGTAAGTAGAGCATCATTTTTTCCCCTTGAAATTACGGTTAACATTTACTTGGTAAACACTTGGGGTTAGATGTCTCAGCCTGTGTTCATTCTGATAGAAGGGTTGCTGTTCTAATTACTTAATACCCACCCCGTACAATTAAACATTTCTATTTCACCTGTTCATATTATAATTGGCAAAGTTTTTGAAGTAGGTGTGCAAAAGAATGAGTTATTGAAATCAAATATTGACATAAATTGAATCACTCTATTTGAATTGCTAAATCACAAAGGGTTAAACTAAGATTTTTTGAAAATAACAAAGCATTACCAATTACAAAATATCTTTTATTATTACACTGGATTATATCAAGTACATTGAACAATCTTATTTCATCTTCATCTAATGCCTTACTATTTCATTTGTATTTTATGATATATTATTATAGTTGTACACATAAAGATTTTTCTAAGTAAGTACATGTAAAAGTTTATTTTGACCCATGTTCAACTACTTTTACTAATAAGGAATCAAAAGCAAACTCCTTGGAGACCACAGCTCTAAAGAGCCCAAGGGCTAGAGGTTGTGATGAATTTGAAGAACAGGATTAATAAGAGTAGAAGATGGAGATGTGTAGGTGAAAGGAGGGCAATTCAGCATTTAGATCTTGGAAGAACATTTTAAGTTTCTAGTATTTGTGACAAATGTCAGTATACTAAGTTAACACATGCAAACAATATATTTCATATCATTGCCAGGCATGCAATAGGATATGAAATACATTCTTGAATATTTTAATGAAATTAATATTTTATTTAAGAAACAGTTTATGTTCACTGTGGAAATTTTGGAAGGAAATAACACAATACTGAAGATGATTATAGTAATTACTCGTACTCCCATCACTCAGAGATAAGCATTATTAATATTTTAAGTGTCTTCCCTACCAATATTTTATTGTGTAAATATAGGTATATATGTCTGTGTGCATATACACATCTCTTCAACAGGGAGTGATCTGAGATGAGGAAGAGATGTCCAAGGAAGAGATCTTCATAGGGAGACCAGGTTGACATGCCAAGGGGAGAAAGAGTCTGTGGGAGATTCCCAGTAGCAGGGATGGCCAGGATGTTTGGGCAGCAATGCCTATTGTTGAATAACAAGCACATTCCTATGTTGTACTTACTGTACTGACCCTTCTTTGTCCCACATCTTTCATAGAAGTCTGCCACCTAGAACCGCTTTGTGTTGTTGGTGCTTTGGTGAATAAAGAGAGCTGGTGACCCCATGTAGTAGAGCAGAGCTGCATAGGAAGAAAGTGTATTTGCTGAAATGGAGACAGGGAACATGGATTGAGAATTCCATCCAAGGGTGACAATGAGATCATAAACCGTCCAGGAATCCTTGAACATCTTAGGTATAGGGCCAGACTTACACTGCTCTGCAGGATGGAAAGGGCCATCTCTGTAGGCATGCTTTCAGCTACAAGATGAAGAATGCTGAGTAAATGTGGCCCAGCTAGAAAGATTGATTTTTCTCACATAACAAGAAGAGTCGATGCATTCATTGATGTCAGAACCATAGGATGTGTCCTGTCATTTTCTTGGTTTTTCTCTCATGGTTGTAAAATGGCTACAATAGCTACAAACATTATTTCTTCTTAAGCTTCAGTTAAAAGCATGTTGTAGAGGGGTGGAACACAGGGTTTCTTCCATTTGCTTTCTCCCAACAGCGAAGGAAAAAAAAATATCCTAGGAGCACCCCCCCCCCAGCAAAATTTCTCATATATTTCACTGGCTGGGACTGGGTTGTATTCACCATCCCTAAAATAAAGTGGTATCTGCTCACAAATTAAACGATTCTGATATTTAATAGTAAGGCATTGTTTATCATAGGGGCTCAAACTATTTTATTTGAATATTAAAATACAAAGATGACCCAAGGAAAGCTAGAAAATCTTGTTTTCCAGCTGGTTTCCCTACTGGAGCACACATATTGCCCTGGGAGCCCAACCCCAATGGGTAGTACCAAAGCAGCCATTCAATTCTTGTGGTCACAGAGTGAGCTAGGAAGTTGTTCTCAAGCCCAGTTAGCTGCATATTAGACTCACATGGGAAGATGTGTACAATTATCCATTGCATCCAAACCTCCACTGTTGGAACTTTAGTGTCAGTTATTTTTCCTTTCAATTCCACCTGCGATCCCGCTCTCCAGGCAGAGGTGAGAACGTGGGGTTAGGGCCTCTGCTAGCCAAGGGCCGGCTGAGAGTCCAGCCGAGTCTTGTTCTTCATGGTCGTTTTGTATTATAAAGTTGTACTGAATTAGTGAATACTGAAGCACTGCTCCCAGGAACATGCAGAATGAGGTCACACTCTACTAACAGCATTTTAAAAATGAATCAATATATAACCTTGTTTTGTGTGTGTTTCTGTTTAAAGACACCTTATGTAACATGTATTGTTGATTCGTTAACACTGAACTCACAGTGAACAGCACTATAACTCCTACCTGAGGGAAGCTTATCCAACACATGTTTTCTCTGAGAGATGTGTCACAGTTTTCCTGTGCTTCGAAACACCAGATAACACTTCAGGTCTCTGCTCGGAGTCATTTTAAGCAGTGAAATCACCAACAAAAAGCACAAAAATGCAAAAAATTGGCACTAAATACACCATGAAAAGGACACTTGTTTATAGTATGAGAGCTGAAAGAAGAAGGCAGAACTTTGCCTTGTTCAGCCGCGGCTAGACTCAAAGTTTTCACTGCTCTGCACAGATCCACCAATGACTCATCAAAAGTAATGATTTGGGGCTTACAGATAAATTTGAGTGAGTAGGTAAATAGTTTCCTAGGCTACCCAGGAGAATATGAAAAACCCAGTTGCGCTTTCGGTACTTATTGAGTCACTCCTATTCAGTTTAGCTAAAGCTGTGATATAAATGAACATGTATTTTCAGCACTTTGTTATGAGAGGTGTTGTACCAAACCCATTGACCTGGACATTGTCAGATATTTGCCTAGAATGAATGAAACGTGTTCCACATCACAGAAAATACATATACCTTCATGGCAGCAGCACTGTGAACACTTCAGAATGTAAATCTCCAGCACATATTTTGAAAAAATGGATCATATATAAATTCAACTAAAAAGGTCCTCTAATATATGTAAACTTGAGAGAAAGTAACAAGGGCAGAAAATCTGAATCGGAGTAGTGTTAGAAGAATCTTTGCTTATCTTATATCTGTTACGTAGGCCCTGGGTAGTCCCCAACCTGTTGGTTCAGCAAAGAGAATGAGGGAGATAGGCAGGAACCCCTCTGATTCAAAGCAACTGCCTTCTTTATGTTAAGCAACTGAAATTTCTTATACTTCTTCTATCATTCAGAGGGAAGATAGAGAAGACTATCAAGAAATCCAAGTTTCACATCCAATAAAGCCCCATTGTATAGCCACTGTTATTGCAAGTCTGTCATACCTTTGGCAACTGACATTCAAACGGTATTTTGAGGAAACTTAATATGACATAGTGATACTTTAGAGGGGGTGGAGAGAGGCTCATTGGCAAGGCTCTGGGCCCCACTCCTACTTCAAAGACAACAGATCAACTTTTATACATCTTATACTTTGGGGCTGAGACTGGAGGAGAAAAGCACGCTGGTGGCAGAGAGTCTGGGTGTGATGCCCAGAAACAGTCCATGAAGATCTACTTGTACAATCAACTACAATCAAACTACAATCAACTGTAATCAAACAGTAAGGATTTTCCTCTGGCCCAAGGAATCAAGTTTTAAATTGACATCACTTCAAGTCTTTCTGGCACCCCTGAGGCAATTTCTTCTGAGGAAGACAAAGAATACTAACTTTGTGAATAAATGCATCATTTTGAATATGACAGTGGCTAATCCCTGCTGACCCCAAGGCCCTGAATAGGACAGGAGACTCATTTAAAAAAAAAAATTGTTGTGACAAAAAAGAATTCCATATTTTCCCACATATTTGGAAAAGCATTTTAAAATCTCTGTGCTGAGAGACCAGAACATGATGTATAAATAATTCTTTAAAGAAATAGAAATATTGTACCAGAGACTATTTTTGTTTTTCATTTTATAGAGAGAACAGAGAGTGTATGAGGGGAAGGGACAGAGAGAGAGAGGGAGAGAATCCCAAGCAGCCTTCATGCCAAGGGTGGAGCTCTACACTGGGCTCAGTCCCACAACGTGAGCTGAAATCAAGAGTCCAATGCTCAACTGACTGAGCCACCCAGATGCCCCAAGTAGCACAGCCTTCTCAAATTGTCTTCCAACAAGTAAAACTATGAGTTGAGGTTGGGCAGCTGCCTTTGCCCCATCCAATTTTCACAGAACCAAATATGACAAAAGTTGGACGAGAGTTCTGCAAACAGTATACCATATTGTTGAGGTAGGGAAAGGGACTTCTACCCTTGTTAAGAGTGAAAGAAGGCATAAGTAAAATCAGTCAGTAAATCAAAGAATGACACACCCAATTCACTCAGGCTGCAAATTATACCAAAATGATCCTAAAATGTATAACTATGTTATAGTTACACAACTTATGATTTACTTTTTTAAATATTTTAAAATATCTTAAAAATACTTTTGTAAAATATTTCCTGATTACTGCTAAAATAATTTAATCTTTTTTCCTTTAAATTTCTAAATAGAATGTGTGTTTATGTGTTGCATGTGCCTGTCTATAACACATATTTGTGTTGAAGGTGTATAGATTTAGGGAGTTTGCATAGTCCTTCCCAACCCTTAGAACTGTTACCAAAACTTTGGAACTTATTTAGTGCAGATGGTGTTAATTCATTGATTCTTTCTCCCTCCGACGCAGTGAAAGATTCAAGAGAGCCATATTGTGCTATGTGGGAATTTATTTTTAATTATAGAGTGGTCCAGTTATTTTATTACTACAAGTGATCTACTTAAAAATATTATAAGATGAAGGATTTATGATTTTAATAGATGGATAAATGTAAATAAGGATGCAAGCACCAATTGTGAGTGATAAATATTTTCTTTTTCAGGAATAGTCTAGTTATGTGCACATAAATGTGCTGTATGTCATTGATTAGGAATTAAGAATAATATTTTGGGCACCTGGGTGGCTCAGTTGGTTAAGCAACCAAGTCTTGGTTTTGGCTTAGGTCATGATCTCCTGGTTCATGAGTTTGAGCCCTGCATCGGGTTCTGTGCTGACAGTGTGGAGCCTGCTTGGGATTCTGTCTCTCTCCCTCTCTCTCTGCCCTTCCTGCACTGTCTTTCAAAATAAATAAATAAACTTTAAAGAAAGGAATCAAGAATAATGCTAACATTTAATATTTTTGGAGCACCCCAATGAATTTTAGAGAAAACCTGAGCTTATTCACAAAATGAATTCCAAAAGCTGACCCAGGTTCTCAGGTGGGGCCAAGAACTGCCTGTGGCTCATTAAGTTCCTGGAACATTGATGACAAAGTCACTCTCCGAGGAGCTGGCTGACTCAAAGCAACCCAGGCCAAGTGGTGGACATTCAGCTGTACTTCCCCATTCTCAGAAAGGTATTCAGAAAGGGGAAGCCACACCTTGCTGCTTTCCTCAGGCTCTTGTGTTCGACCTGCTTATAATTGTGTTTCCTCTGCCGCCACCTTGTGGGGTTTTGACTATCAATATTAACTGTGTCAGAACTGGTTTGGCTGGTATCAAGTAAGTAAAATTGTAACTACAAACAATATAGAATTTTTAACAGATAAAAGAAAAGGTAGGTAATCTATATTTCCCAATGGGAATATAAAACCGTGTTTATAATTTAGTATAGACTTATTTTATAAAACCAGAGAATAACATAAAGGGGGCTAATGGATCTTCTAGAAGGGAATATACCCATTTTCCAAAGGAGGAGCAAAGATTCATAGAAGTTTTATTCCATTGCCTAATGTCACAGAGCCAGCAGAAGAACTTGGAGTCAATTATAAAGCTCTAAACTTTATTGCACCATTCCTTTAGGAGTTAGCGTAGACAATGACTAAAACCCAACTGTTTTAACATGTACATTTTCTTATTGTTCCAGTAGGGTAAGGCTAACAGATCAGAGATGATTGCCATTGGAAAAACAGTTTGCTACAATTTCCAAGAGGAGGGGACACACCACCCCATGCAGGACCACATCGAGAAATGTCAACGTCAGTCAGGAGGCAGAAGGAACAAGGAAAGCATGGACAGAAACCTTTATTGTGGTTTCTGTGGGAAAAGCAATGAGAGGCAGGGTAAGCAGGGTTAGAATGATGAGTTTGAATAATTTTAGAGGGTTCTGGGGCATGGAGGCCCTGGGAAGATTAGTGCAGAGGAATACTGTCTTTTGGGGTGTAAGAGCCACAGAAAGGAGGTAGTTTATGGTAGGGGCTGTGGATTGTCTGGTTTAAATATGACCGTTGAGTCATTTGCTATCTCTAAGAATTGGGTGTCTCTATGAGGGCCAGTCTCTCCCCAGGCAGAAAGGCCCCAGATGCCTGAGAGTCAAGAATAGAGGAAATAAGAAAATATAGTACATACACCAATTAACATATTCTCTTGAACTCAGAATTCGTGTGTGAATACATGAAATCAGTAGTAATAAAGAGGAATTATCCTAACTCTGACATTGGTATTATTATCCACATGATGTGGTTAGCTGATAGTTTTGTATATAAATGTTACCAAATATCAATCGGGAGGAAATATCAAAATTGATCTAAATATTGGCTGTTCTTTTCATTATTTAAAATTATGATAGGGTCACAAACTTGAGGATAAATGTTTTTCTGCAAGGTTGAGATTATAATTAGTTTTTCCAAGTTTGTACTGAAAACGATCTATTTTAGGCACATGCTTTTCCAGCAGAAATTAGTTTTGTTTCCTTCTAAACAGTTTTCACTTTGTGTGCATATTTATTTAAAATAATGTGCAGAAAGGTTTTTATATCAGAATTTGAAATTAAAGAACCATTTGATCTTTCTTACCCATCTACTTAGATATTCGCTCTCTATGTCCCCACTCAGTGCTTTGGTAACTTCTTTTTATTCAATTATGCATTCTGATATCACTAACTACCATTTTCAACAAGTTATGAGCAAACCATTTTGTAAGGCTTCTGTTGCTAGGTTACATTCTCCTTTACTGGAATCATGGTGGCTGAATAAAAACCTAGGTTCATGTTCTCTCTCTCCCTCTTTCTCTCTCTCTCTTTTCTATCTCCATCTCTTCCTCTCCCTCCCTCCTTCCTTCCCCCCACCTTCTATATAGCCTATTTGTTTAATCATCCTTTTGGATTTAGTTCACCATTCAATATAATTACTCTAGAAATATTTATTGTATGCAATTTACCTGGATTTTTGCCTTACCTTACAGAAAAATTAAATGGATTAAGTTTGTAATTGAAAAGTTGTCAAATTCTGGCAGGATTGTAAGTGTAAGTTGTGGAATTTCTTTTTCTTCAATGTGCGTATTTCCCATTTGTCCCTGGAGACCCACGCTCTACCCTCTCTTTTGCACTGTGCCCTGGGATGCTGACCTTTATGGACTGTGTCCATGAACTCTCTTTCCCTCTGGCTTCTGACTGAGATCAGCTAGTAGAAGCACTGACAGGTGATCAGAGGCAGGGAAAAGAGTGAGGTTGTAGTATTTGTTCCCTCAGCTCCCTTCTGTGCCGTTCATCATGTATCCTTCTACTAAAGGTCATGTGTCAGGTTGCTCTCTCCGTATAGCTACTCTCTTTAGGTTTCAACACTGCTTCTTTGCCCTGCCCTCTCATCCTAAGGGCAGTAATGGATTCTCATTGTAGTTTGCACTGAAATGCTTCATCAACCCTTTTCAGTGCCTCTTAACTGTATTAACACCTTTGTACATGGTGACTTTATTGCAGTTTCTCAATTACTATGCTTGAGTGTGCCATCTGCTGTTTTTTGATGGATATGGCAGCAACTAAGGTTTTTGGCTAAAGGCAGGAGAGGAGATCAAATGTCCGAGGTAAGTTAAATGAAGCAGATCTTGGATGGGGCATTAAGCTGGGCTCCTTATACCTACCCAGGTTGCTCCTGACACCATGACTGATCATGAGTCCTCATTAATATAATATCATCATCCCAAACCTGAGGGACTAGACAAAGAGAGCACCAGTTTGTGTTTCTTTTTATTTAGTTCAGTTTTAAATTTGGGATAACGCAAGCACTAAAGTACTACATAGCTTAATTCTTGGTTTAAACAACTTAAAAAGCTCTAAGCCTGGGAGTTCATTCATATATTCATTCATTCATTCAAAACTATAGGAGCACTGTGGGTTGTCATTTTCCAAACATGAATAAATCAGATCATGTTTTGTTTTAAAAATATTTTGCAACTGTTTTGATCTGTGTCTACCTCCAACAATTCAACTTAATTACATCTTAGCTTCCTCTTAAAATATAATTGGTGCTACTAATTTCATAAGATTTGGGGAAAATCAAATATGATAATGTACAAAATGGCTATGAAAAACATCATCTACTATATAAATAAATAGGTTGTAATTTTTAAAATTTCTATTATGGAGTCTTATTCCTACCAATAGTTTTACATTGATGAGGGAGAGGGGCAATCTTATCTTCACACATATGCAAAACACCTAAACATTAGTGTAGAAATGGGATGATCTCAGCTTTTAGAGAGTCTGTAATCTGTTTAAGCCTTTTTATGTTTTTGATCAAAGTATTTTTGTTTTCTTAACAGGACTACTCTTAATTCTCATTGTATGTGAGCAAGTTACTAACCAGGGATAAGCACCAGCTAAAATAAATATTCAGTCAACATTATTTCATTTATATTTTTCTAGAAAGTCAATTTTGTAAGTGTATGATCCCATGTTTTTAAGAGTCTAATTGACATTCACAAGCATGAAACCTGGATTTAACATGTAAGATGGGTATTTCTCCAACATTTCCTGAGTAATAGATTATTTTATCAAGGCTATTTATTGCAGCTTTTTTATTTTTTATTTATTTATTTTTTTAAAGCAGGCTCCACGCCAAATGTGGATCCCAATGCGGGGCTTGAACCCATGGCCGAGATCAATACCTGTGCTGAGATCAAGGGTTGGATGTTCAATTGACTGAGCCACTCATCCACCTAAGTATTGCAGCTTTTTTTTTTTTGAGCATTTTTTTTTGGACATATATTGCAGTCAACATTTTAGATATAGTTTTAGAATTTCTTAAGAAGTTTGCATTGAATCCAAATTGCTTAGGAGTTCTTAATGATCCAAGTGAGGAAGTATATATTCAGAAACTACTATTCTTCACCTCTCTGAAGAGCCCTGTTGACACTTTTCATGTATGCATTACTCTTTTTTTAAGTTGCTTTTGAGCGTGTGCTTCTGCCAAAAGAGTGCTTAATATTATAGAAAATAGAAACAGAAAAGCTGTGTGGCTGAAAGCTTAGCTAAATAAGGGCAGTTTGTCAAGTGGCTGGTCTCAGTAACAAAAGACAAATAATATTTACTTCTGTCTTATTTGTGAAGCTTTGTCTCTGTCCTCACTAGTAGGCATTAACCCTTAGGCACTTGCAGTGATTTTAGACTTATAATAAAATTACTACTGGATAGCTTCATTTTATACTGTCACATTTTTATGCCTTGTACAAATAATACATACAAAGCCTTTTTTATTCCACAAAATGCGTTATTCCATAAATACAATAAATAATTTCCTGAGAAAGTATGATAATTATTGCATGTATATCAATTAAAACCATGGCATGAAATCTATATGAATACATTTTAGCATAAAATAGATAAACAAATTCTAGGGCAGATCTAAGGTGATGACACAACAATGGACATTATGACTAAGTATCCCCTCTTCCTCACCTTTCAGATTTGGTGTGCTATAGACTAAACTGTGTCCCCCTAAAATTTATTTGTTGAAGCCATCACCCCCTCCACCCCCGTGTGATTTGGAGATGGGAATCCTTGGATGGTAATTAGGTTTAAATGAGATTAGGAAGGTATAACCCTCATGACGGGATTAATGCCCTTATAAGAAGAGAGAACAGAGAACTTACTTCTTCTGTCTTTTTCCACCCACATACTCAGAAGAGAAAGCAAGAATGAGGAAGACCATGTGTGGATACAGCAAGAAGGCAGCCATCTGCAAGGAGAGCGTTCTGATCAGACACTGCGCCTGCCTGCACCTTGATTTTAGACCTTCAGTCTCCAGAACTGTGAGAAATAAACTCCTGTTGTTTAGGCCAGCGAGTCTATGGTGTTTTGTTACGGCAGCATGAGCTGAGACATTGTGTGTGTGTGTGTGTGTGTGTGTGTGTGTGTGTGTGTGTGTGTAGTTTCTCAAGCTACATGGATTTAAAATTTGCCAGAATCATTTTGCATATATCATAAGCTATATCTTTTATCCGCTAGGTCATAAAACTATTTCTATTATTAATTTTTAGGAAAATGATGTAAGGAGTATTAATTTTTTGGGGCCCTCTTATTTCATTACCAGCATTAGCAATTAATTTTCATTTCAGGGCTGTTTTGGAGGAATACCTTCTACTTCCCACTAAGTTCTTCCCTACCTGTCAACAGTTGCTGCATATGTAACAAGTGGAGAATAGCATGGCTCAGTAAGATACAGATGCTGGGTAGTTGGTAGGCACCATCATTAGCTAAGCTGCTCACTCCATCCAGCCTCTTAGATCAACAACCTGCCTGATACTATCACTTAGTTTCATAGACATCCCAAGTCTCACATGCACCATACTGATTTTTATTTGGCCAGCCCAAACACCTCTTCCTTGGTGTTTACCATTGGCAAAGATAAACAAAGCAGGACTCTAGTTAAAGTGTTAAGGATGATTTTAATCCATAATATACTATTTGTACTATTAACAACAGGGAAATAATTATAGTAACAATAATAGGGAAAAGGGTCCAGTGCGGATGGATTTCAGCTTTGATTTGTATAGAAGTGACAGGGTACTTAAAAGGGAGAGGGAGAGAATAGGAAAGGAGTAAGTGGGGGCTCTATAGTGTCAGGAAAATGAAAATTTACAAAAAGCATGAAGAGGGTTTAGTGGATGTGAAACACATCTGGGTTTGTCTACTGGCACTTCTCCATGTTAGGCTCCTACCCGCTCACAGAGACTAGGAGAGTAGGCCCTATCTTCAGATGTTGGCTGGAACAAACAGTCAATTCTTTTGGCAGCCTTGAGTTCTCTCAGGTAAGTACTTTAAAGGGAGCTACAGTCATCCTAGGGATGCAGCCTGGAGCTGTCAAACTATGTTAGTGTTTGTTCAGTTCTTTATAGGCCAGGATTAAGGTTTAGTCAAGAAGAGGGCTCAGAAGGACCTGGGTACAGTTTGGTCAAGGAGAGAGTTATTTGTCACCATGTCATTAAAGGGCAAATCTAGAAGCACCTGGGTGGCTCAGGCGGTTAAGCGTCTGGCTTCAGCTCAGGTCACGATTGATCTCACAGTCTGTAGGTTCGAGCCCTGTGTTGGGCTCTGTGCTGACAGCTCAGACCCTGGAGCCTGCTTCAGATTGTGTCTCCCTCTCTCTGCCCCTCCCCTGCTCACACTCTGTCTCTCTTTCTCTCAAAAATAAATAAACATTAAAAAAAATAATAAAGGGCAAATCTTAAATATCAGTAAAGTCCTGAGGGTTCTACCTTAAAAATACAAAATAATTTCACCGCATCTCACCATCTCTAATGCTAACTCTGATAAACACCACCATCTCCAAATTACCAACAGATTGCTATCAGATCTCCTTGCTTTTATGCTAACCCCCTGCAGTCTACTGTCAACACAGCCGAAAGAGTGATCTTTTACAAATTAAATCATGTTATGTCCTGCTAAGGCTCCAAACCCTCAGTGGGTTCTGAATCTCACTCAGAGTATACAATCTTCACAGTGCACACTAAAGGCTCAGGGTGACCTGCCCCAGTGTCCCTACCCTGTAACCATTCTTAGGCTTTCTCTCTGGCTCCATCCACACCAGACTCACTGGCCTCCCTGCTGTTCTCTAAACAGGTCAGGAGGCTTCTGCCTGAGAACTGTAGCCCTGGTGGAACTGTAATTCTGGTGGAACATGCTTCCTCCAGGTAACTACATGTCTAACTTACTCATGTTGAGTCTTGGTTCAAACCTCACTTTCTTAAGGAGGCTACCTTGAGCAGCGTGCTCTGTCACCTTCCTCCCCCCACCCCTGCTTTTGTTTTCCTTGGGTTCCATACTATCTATCATCTCCTAACATACCATAGACTTGATTTATTGCCTTCACTTACTGTTTGTTCTCTCTGCTAGAATATAACGTCCAGTAGCGCAAACATTCCTCCAACCTTGGTGTATTTTTTTCTTATCTAAATTAGTGCTACATTAAAGAGGCTCCATAGGTTTTTGAATAAATGAACCAGCCTAAGTGAAATTTCTTAATGGTATAAAATAAGCTCCTGTAATATTGTTTTTCATGAGCTGGTATGTCTTGTTATAATATTTAACACATATAAATAATTTCTATGAGAGAGCCTCTGGCTCTGGGACTGAAGTTTGCTGAGGAGCATTAAGATTTTATGCTTGATGCTTATGTCCTTGTCTCTCCCATGCCCACTCCCTATAACCCCACCCTCCTGTATAGAGGGAAAGAAAAATGAGGTAGCAACAGATAGGAAAGGAAAACATTGTTAGTTCAGTGTTCATATTATACTGGTTAATTGAATATCCTGGTTTATGGTAAGACTACAGATCAAGAAGATTAGGAAGAAATACCATAAGTAGACATATCGTGAAAGCTTAATATTCACCAGCAAACTTGTAACTTGTGTAAGAGAAGTAATTTGATTGGCTAATCTTAGTCAAAACAATGAATTTTCTTGTCTATTTGTCTAGTTATTGGTGTACTGTTTTTCTACTCTTTAAAACATATTCTCCTATGTGTAAATCATTTTTACTATATTTTTACTATATTTTAAAATGATATGATTGAGAGTGGGCAGGGAAGGGAAGATGCATTGTTAAAGAGACTACATTCTGCAGACAAGGTGGCCTGGGTTCTAATCTCAGCTTTGCTACCAACTATGCAACTGTGGGTAAGTGATATCCAGTTTCCCACCTTACTTTTCACATTTGTGAAATGGAGGTAATAAAATGTACCTCATGGAGTTGTTTTGAGGAACAGTTCTCACAGCACGCAGTGCCTGTTACACAGTATTCACTCTGTAAGTAGCTATTTTTATAGAATAATGGAGTGTTTTCTGAAATGAAAATGTATAATTTAAAATTGTTTTTTTACATTTTTTACAAAATGTAACATTCTACATTTTATTTTACAAAACACATTGTGTTTTTTTACATTTTCATAAAACAATACTGGTCATACAATACTAACTGAATCATGGAGGTGAATTTTCATTAGTATTACCTAAAAAAAAACAACCTCTTGGTGGGGTCATTTGAATTTTTAAATTCCTATATTAGAAAATTTATAAATTGAGATATGAGGTTTAGAAAGAGATAAAGTAATTTTCCCTTTACCTTTCTGAGTTCTTGGCTAAGATCTTTGTAATAAAAGACAGATTAACAAGAGAATAAACCCAGATGTTTAATAGCATGTATCCCATGTGTACATGGGAGATACCTAGGGAAAAATTAGTAACTTTCAGAGGTGGCTCAAACTTAGATACTATTTTCAGCTAAAGAGAAAAAGAAGAAAGTTGAGGGGGAGATGAATTGTGGGGAGATTAAGCAGAAAAGCAGTGTAATCAAGTGTGAGGTTTGTTATGCAGATTTATGTCTGCATCTTCTCCATTCATAGGATCTAAAGTTGTCTCAGGAATAATCCTTGTCCTTTCTGGTAGAGAGGGTGGAAGGACACGTTTGTAAATTTATGTCAGGCTTTTAGGCAAATGCAGGGAGAGCAGAGAGCTTTTCTTTTATCTGTGTCTTCTCAATTGCTTTCAATTCTAAGTGATCCTTATGCCAAAGTGGCTTTTAGAATGGCATCTTCTGCTACCCTTCACTAGCAACTTCCCTAGGTAGCTTTTTAGCTCCACTGCCAAAAACTGTGAAGGATTTGACATTTTATCTCACTTGTAAGCCAAAAAGTAGCCTGTCACAGTTTCATAGAAGTTGACAGATGCATGAGATTCTTCTGTCAGAGAAAAAGGATTTTATTACTCATAGCACAACAGACAGTGTGAGCTTCAGGTTCTCATAGATTCCTGTTGCTCCCCAGTCCCTCAGTGTGAGCTGGAGTTGCTAGGCAGGCGCTGTGCAAGCAGTTAGTTTGTATCAGAATGGAGGAACTCCAAGTTTAGGAATTTCTTGCTAGCAAACTTACCCAAACTTTGCCCTTGGATGGAGAGATTATCTTTGTTAGCCTGCAACAAACTTCTCTGCCCTTGAGGGAAATACTATCCCTATCTTTGAAACTAGATTTGTAGCAATGCAAGAGAGCTATGGAGACTTGATCCCTGATATACACAAATGCAATACAAATGTAGTCTATGATGATGAAAAAAATGCACAAAAATTCTGACCAGAGATTTAGACTATCATTGTAAATGTAAAACACTCAATCCTGTCTGAGCATTTCTTTGAGTATGTCGTTAATCATTTAGAGCCAAACCTTATCATTGATTTTTTTTTTTGCTTTGTAATTCATTATTACTTGATGCTTTAACAGTCATGTTTTTCCCCTTAGTAAGTAGGTTTTATCATCTCTCTATATTTATTTATGCCAGTAATTTAACCTTATTGCCTTAAGTATTCCTTATTGCGTTAGAGGAACTAAACACATTTTCTCAAGTGGCCTGTACGTTAGCAATCTTCCTTTCTCTTTGCCTCTTCCTGATAAAATTAAATTTCACAAGGTACAATATGTTTCTTCTCTGTTGTGTAGCCGGACAATTGCTACTCAGCTTTGCAAGGTTGTTTTCCTGTGCTAATACTTACCTAAAACTTCCCCCCACCCCCACATCCTTATAATGTTAAGATACATTTTCGCGTTGTCATATTCTTCAGAGGTAATTATCATCCTGGTCTTTTTCTTTGTTTTTAAGCTAAAGTTACAGCTGTTCTGTTCTTCCGTGTGTGTGTATATGTGTACTTTTTTAAAGCCAGAGCTACAAAATTCATTTGAGTTCCAGAGAAAAGCAGATCAAGTACTGTTACTTAATACATTAAAGTAACTGTTTTTTCTCCTTGTGATATAAACCAAGCTGTTGCCCTAGGTGCATATAATTAGGACCACATTGGAAGAGTTTGCCTAAAGGTGGAGTCATTGGTAGGGATCCCAGAAAATATACAGACCACCCTATGTATTAACATATAAACAACGAATTATGTTTCAGTATAAGCGTATATTTCGTGTGATATTTGGGACCTATGTACATTTTAAAAAATCATTGTTTATTTGAAAATAAAATTTAACTGAACATCCTGTTTTTTTAAAATTTTTTAAAATGCCTTATTTATTTCTGCGAGAGAGAGAGGGTGGGGGAGAGAGAGAGAGAGAGACAGAGACAGAGAGACAGCATGAGCAGGGGAGGGTCTGAGAGGGAGGGAAGTACAGAATCTGAAACAGGCTGCAGGCTCTGAGCTGTCAGCACAGAGCCCGACGCGGGGCTCGGGGCTCGAACCCACAAGTGAGATCATGACCTGAGCCGAAGTTGGACGCTTAACCAAGTGAGCCATCCAGGCGCCCCCCCCCCCTTTTTTTAAATTTTTAATGTTTTATTTATTTCTGAGAGAGAGACAGACAACATGAGCGGGGGAGACTAAACATCATGTGTTTTTATTTGCTAAATCTGGCGACTCTAATCGCCTTTTCTCTGTCAAACAAATTACAAATAATCTTTTGGTAAAATTTCGCATAAAGTGGGTTTTAGCTCAGAAACACTCCCCTTGGGGCAGCGATGGTTTCAAAGTTTTGATGATACGACGTCAACACTACGCATAAATAAATGTGAGTAACTGAACGTTTTTAAGTTCACAAATGTATATTTGGAAGCCCAGCTCAAAAGAATGGAAGAGTAGGTTAAAAGAAGCCATGGACTGGCGGATTTAGGAGTCTTCAGAAAAAAATAAACTTCAACCTGGACGGCCTTGCCAAAAGGCGTGTAAGTTACCGGAGCAAAGCAGTCTCTGCAGTTTGGTAAGGAGAGAGCGCGAGACCTGAGAGAGCCAATAAGAGCTGAGCAAGAGGGGGGCTGGGTGCGTGAAGCCAATCAGAGATGAGATGGGTGGGACTAGATTCCTTAAAGGCGGGAGTTTCGGTAGAATGGGCTCCGAAGGGCCGGGATCAGCCAATCGGAACAGAGCAGGGCGGGGTTCCGAGAAGGGGCGGTCGCAGGGAAGTAAACCCTAAGGCTAGCGCGTCTTTCTGCCTCACCTGCATCTGCGTCTGCCCTGCACCTGCACCCGGTCCTCCGCCTTTCTACCAGTTGGACGGACGCACACTCGAAGGGTGACAGGGGACGCTTATTCAGCTCGTCATGGCCTACCCGGGATACGGAGGAGCGGTGAGTCCTGGCGGATTCTCAGCAGCCTCCGCCCCCGCGGGGTGGAGCGCCCTTGCGGGCGGTGCCAGCCTGCGGGGTCCGCCTTCTGTTTCCTTCGCGTGGCTGGTCTCCCGTACTCAGTGGGGCTGAGACTGCCCCTTGCTGGAAGTCGGGGTCTGGGCGGAGCGGGGAGCCGCAGGTTTTCTGGGCCCTGGGGCGGGGCACCTATGGTGCTCCTTGTGAAGCCGGGGATGTGTGGTGCTTTAAGAAATTTCCTTCTTGGTTTGGAGGAACACATGCGCCCTTTTCTTATTCCAGTAATATTTTGTGGTCGACCCGTTTTGCGACACATCCTCTTTCCGAATTTTTGACCACTTCTTGTTTTCTGCCCTTCTAAGTTGCTTATGCGTAAATAAAGTATGTTAAAAGTCTTCTAATTTTTACTTTCTACCAGGAGGAATCTGTTCTAGATTTTTGGGGGGAGGTGGTCAATGTTAGGGTACTCTTTTTTACATTAACTGTTTATCCTACAGCACCTTTGAGAGTTGGAAGTTGTAATTTGTGGTATATGCTTTTTTTAATACCTAAATTTGGGCTGTCTTTTATCGGTCTCTTATTTTCAAGGAAAAACCTTTAAAAAAATTCATCTATTTTTGTTTGTTTTTAATCCATTATATTCTTTCAACATTTACTGTTTCCTTATACTTAATTGCTTCATGATCCAGTCATACATTTACTGGAGTTTGAAGTGTATTTTCTGAGCTCCAGTACTTCCTCCATACCTTTCCCCTTTACACATCCAGTGATCTAGCTTTTCAAAACTACTGGTAGTGCCCCACCTTTTGTGTACCCTCCCCGCCCCCCGCCAACTTAGAATTCTTTTTTTCTTTTTGCCTTCTGACAGTCTCTATTCATCTTTCAAAGATGCAGGTCAAGATTTTTGTCCAAAATGGAATAACGACCAATGTTGATACTTCTTTCTCCTCCAGACTCATACAAATGCTCAGTAAAATGCCCTTCTAAGTTACTAAAAAAGTATACCAAGATCCAAAGTGAAAAAAGTAGAGAGAAACCATACCATAGCAGGAAACAAACATCAGACTGTCTACATTTGAACCGTGGTCTCCTTTTTACCAGTTATTTGACCTCAACCAATTTAGGAAACCTCTTGAAATTTTGGGTCCTCAACTGCAGAGAGGACATAGTCATTTCATACTTCATAAAGTTTTTGGAAAATCAAATCATATAATGGAAAGTATTTAGTACTTGGGCTATGAAAAGCTGTCAGTAAATACTAGCTGTGCGTTACTTTTGTTGGTATTCTTACTGCTTTTCTTATTGGTTTTGAAGACTGTTGTTGGAATTATCACTTTGTGTATTGGTGTCTTTTTAAAAATTTTTTTAAGTTTATTTACTTATTACAAAGACAGCATGAGTGAGAGAGGGGCAGAGAGAGAGGGAGACACAGAATCTGAAGGCTCGGAGCTGTCAGCACAGAGCCTGATGCAAGGCTTGAACTCACAAACCATGAGATCATGACCTGAGCCAAAGTCGGACACTTCACCAACAGAGCAACCCAGGTGTCCCATTGATGTTTTTTTTAAAAAAATAAGTATTTTCTGGTGAAGAGGATGTTTGCACCTTACGCAGTTTCCCATGACTAGTTCACAATTTTGTTACATTTACCATGTATTCTAAGTATGTGTCCGAGGTATACTACTTCTTAGTTTGACTGTAGGTGAAATTTCCTTCTATTTCTTTTCTTTTTGTTTATTTCAGTGATGTTGATGGTAAACACTGAAAAATTGTGCTTCATGTTCATCTGAAGGTCTTACAGGCTAGATAGATCTTCTTTCTTTTACACTTATGTGATACTGGATAACATGTTAGTGAACTGAATTATGTCCTAATGCAGGACATCTAGGATTTTGTAGCTAACAGCTTTTGTGATAGTGGATTTGGTTGCTTTTTAGTAACTCTTTGTATCCTTGCTTTTCAGTAGACTCAAATATTTTCTTTTAAACCAACTTCAGGGGATAGCAGATAGTGTTTGTATTTATAATTGTAACCTCTTTCATTCTTGCAGTTTGGAAATTTTAGCGGTCAGATGCCAGGAATACAGATGCAAATGGGACAACCAATGCCAGGAACAGGGCCAAACCTGTACCCTAGTGAGTACCCAGCATATGCTGACAGTTACTCCTCAGCAGGAGACCCCATGTGGACATCCTTCACTGCTATTGCTGGACAGGTGAGATGCTAAATATATTGCACAGATATCAGGGTTTTTTTTGTTTTTGTTTTTTAATTTTTTAAATGTTTATTTATTTTTGAGAGGAGGGAGGGAGGGAGGGGCAAAGTGAGGGGGAGGCACAGAATTCAAGGCCAGACTCCAGACTCTGAGCTGTCAGCACAGAGCCCAATGCAGCACTTGAACCCATGACCCGTGAGATCATGACCTGAGCTGAAGTCAGATGCTCAATCAGCTGAGCCACTCAGGTGCCCCACAGATATCATTTTTAAAAAGTGATTGCTCTTTAAAAGAAATGTCATCCCTTACTTAGTGTGTCATTTTAAATGTATATGAAATTTGTGTTTAAACTTACCCAGACTAATTTTTTCTCTTGAGATCAGAGATAAGGGTAATCATAATTATTTCATTTTTAAAAAAAAATGTTAGTATGATACCTGACACATGGTTGATTTCACTAAAAGAGGAAGCAGTGTGGTACGTGGTGACTGAGCCAAAGAGGATTGGGGGAAAGAGGTCTACATGTCAGTCTCCTTGAGGAAACTGGGGCAGAGTGTCAAAAAGGAGACTTTTAAATTGTGAATAGTTTAGGAGAGACTTAAAGATAAAGCACATTGGGAAAGTGTAAAGAAAACAGGGCAGAAAGGAGGTTCAAATACCAGACTAATGAGAAGAGACAGGTTCACACTGGAGCCTTAGTCACACACAGTCCGTATCTCTTCTTTTATACTTATCCATGAAAACTTAGTGAGTAGTTAGAATTTCACAGAACTCTGATAACACTTTTCATTTATTACTCATTCACTTGAGTGCTCACTATGCTTGGCTGGAAATAGAGGACATACACAGAATTATTGTATGTGGCAGACACATTTTTTTGTGACCCCAGTTCCATTCACAACCTCTTTTTCCCTTCTCTGGTAGTAGTTGGAAAAGCCCTAATGCCATCCCGGACACCTTTGTAATTAGTAAAGGTAGCCACGGGCCAGAGAACTGGCCCTTGAGATTAGGTGTAATTTCTTGAGGACACTTTTCCATTTCTAAGTGAGAAAATCCCTCCTGGGAATGAGTGTTGGCTGTTCTTGCTCCTTAATTCTTCCTGCCCAGAAAGGGAACTTGAAGTAGGGAGGTGCAGCAGTCATCTTTGGTACCTTGGGTCTACAAGCTTCAGTTTAAGGCCTTTGGATGGGATGTGTGGGGAAAATGTAAAGAGATTGATGGCATTGTAAAACTGCCATACAGCCCTGTTCTGCGTAGCCTCAGACTTCTGGTGTAAAACAATAAACTCTTACTGGTTTAAATTTCTTTGGTAGTATTTTCCGTTGTTTTCAACTAACTGTAATGCTGTTACATTATACCATTCCAATCTGAAAAGAACTCTTAAGTAGTGTAATGGCTGAGAATAAGTCTGTTATCTATAACTGACTATATATTAAACCTATTTTATAAAATTATAACTTAAAACATAGGACTGGGCATATGTATTTAAAGACTTTTATTTGACCTCTGAACTCTTTCAGTGGTAAAATTGTCAACAATAATTTGCTATGTTTGTACTGTTACTGGTTTCTCTCTATTCAGAAAGGTTAACAAAGATTAAAAATGATTTTTATGCTCCTTAACCCAAATTAATAATGACTTTTTCTGTGTCTTTTGAACCTACTGTTTTTCAACTTTGCTTCGTCTGTATTCTTTGTTCTTTCCCTACAAAAGAATTTCCATACTCTTCAACGTCCCTTCTGTGTTTCTGAATATACAGAATTCAAAGAAAGGTGTTCTGCACCTTAGTTGAACTTTTCTATTAAATGTTATAGAAGCTCATAGTTAAACAGAAATTTTCATCAGACCACAGAGGACTAATTTCCTTCATTGTAATTGGAATGGTCAAGGTTTTTAGTGAATGCAAATTTCTCTTTTCTAGAAAGTTTTAAAGTTTGAGCCTGTTGTTTACACAATGCACCTTTTTTTTGTAAATGAGAAAAAAATTGATGAAGCTTAATAATTCTCATTAATTTTAGTCTCAGGTAGAGTATCATTTTTCTATTTAAGAAAAGTTAAAGATAAAGGTAATTTATAACCATGTTATCTTAAGTGTACTAGAAGATAGAAGACATTTTTTAATAAAAAATGAGAGAAAAACCATTTCCTACCTTTCCTTATGTTTTAATAATTTGTAAAAGATTGTCTTTTAAAATTTACTGTGCAGTATTGACAATGACCTTGTCTGTGCCATTATTTCATGGAGAGAGAGACTATTGACAGTGGCAGCAGTAGACTTTATTGACTGTTTTTGTTTGTTTGTTTGTTTGATGGTGTTTACTAATTTCTTCTTGGATCATGTTAGAAGTGTATGCATAGTTTTTCAAAGTCTTGAAATATAATAACGATTCGATGTAATAGGGAGGCAGGTAATTGTCTAAATAAAAATTCCTTCTAAGGTCTTTATCTTTGGAGGATAGCAAGAATCAAACCTTGCTTTGATTCTAAACAAACAGCAATTTTTAAAAGTATATTTCACTTACTGCAGACTTTAAAATTTTATAAGCAAAATCTCAAAACTATGCATGGCAGAGAAAGGAACACTTAGCTACTCTTTTGTAGGTACATGGATGATCCATTGGAAAGAATACTTTTTATTACCTTTTAATTCCTGTTAGAACTACTGGAATTTTTTCTTCTACCGAAATTTTTGTTATAAGGAATCTCCTGCTAGAGATCCATGAGGATATGAGTGTTTATAATACTTCTTAGAAGTAGTTTGTAAAAATTTTCATTTCTTGGGTCTCTTACAAAAACGAACTCTTACAAAGTTTGTGTTTTAAATTTGCTGCCCTCATCCTTTCTCAGAGCTAATAGTTTGCATTATCCCTTAGAAAGGATCGCCCCACCTCCTTTGAAAGGGGCATCAGGGGAATGTGTCTGAGACTGTTCTGAACACATTTTGATCGTTTTTCTGTTTTAGGTAGAGGTACAATGACTCTCACGAGATATTAATTTGACCTATTATAGGTCACAGTGATTATGTTGTTTCTCAGAAGTAGAGAAAATACATTGTATTAGAAATGCTTAAAAATTAATAGAATATAATTTATGAAACAGTTATTTATTTTGCATGCTCTTCTGTAATATGTCTTTGTTGTCAATACTTATCTCTATTAATTTTGTAGTTGATGATAATGTTTTAAATAATTCATGTATGGGGGGGTCAGTGCCTGGGTGGCTCAGTCGGTTAAGCGTCCAACTTCGGCTCAGGTCATGATCACACAGTTGGTGGGTTCGAGCCTTGCGTTGGGCTCTATGCTGACAGTTAGCCCAGAGCCTGGAGCCTGCTTCTGATTCTGTGTTTTCTTCTCTCTCTGACCCTCCCCTGCTCACACTGTCTCTCTCTCTCTCAGAAATAAATAAAACATTAAAAAAAAATTTTTTAAAGAATGCATGTCTGTTGATTTGGCCTAGAATAGCCAATCGGTACTTTAATATGATTTATACAGCTGTGCATTAAATCAGGTTATAATTATTTTTTAACAGGATGGTGAAGTGGATGCTGAGGAACTTCAGAAATGTTTGACACAGTCCGGAATTAGTGGAACTTATTCTCGTGAGATCTCCCCCACCCCCATATTTAAAATATTTTAAAAAAACCTTCTTATCACAGATGTACATGTCCATAATTTTAAGAGTCAAATAGTTTTGCAAAGATTACTATGAAGATAACTTAACTGTTTCTTGTGTGCCATGTGTGTATGCCTCCCTGATGTTAATCACTCCTAGAGGAAATTTCATTCAACTTTTTCTTTTTACAAAATTTTTTTTGTTTATTTATTTTTGAGAAGAGAGAAGAGAACACGAGCTGAGCAGGGGCAGAGAGAGAGGGAGACACAGAATCTGAAACAGGCTTCAGGCTCTGAACTGTCAGCACAGAACCCGATGTGGGGCTCGAACTCATGAACCATGAGATCATGACCTGAGCCCAAGTCGGATGCTTAACTCACTGAGCCACTCAAGCACCCCTCATTCAGCTTCTTCAACTGACTCTTGAAATTTGCCTCCAGATCTCAAAATAACATACTTTTATCACTACAGATTTTCAGGGTTTTTTTTGAAGTTTGTTTATTTGTTTTGAGAGAGAGAGAGAGAAAGCAAGATCAGGGGTGGGAGAGAGAGATGAAGAGAGAAAATCCCAAGAAGGCTCCATGCTGCCTGTGCAGAGTCTGATGTGGGGCTCTGTCTCACCAACAATGAGACCATTACCTGAGCTGAAATCAAGAGTCAGACACAACCAACTGAGCCATCCAAGTGCCCCCTTCTATGAGTCTTAATTTCTAAATTCTAAGAGCTTCTCTTCTTTTTTCATGTATATGAGGTCTTCCCATATTTCTCTGAAACTGTTCATTTATTTTTCAAAGCTCTTTTCTTCTTTTGTAAACTGTGTTTTCTCTAGATTTTTTTTTTCCACTTAATGTGTTTGGTTGTCTTTTATGTTAGATGCTTTTCTCCGATCTGCTGATCCTTGGTTGTACATGTTTAACTAAAATGCAGGTGAGGGGCACCTGGGTGGCTCAGTCAGTTAAGCGTCCGACTTTGACTCAGGTCATGATCTCACGGTTCGTGGGTTCCAGCCCCACATTGGGCTCTGTGTTGACAGCTAGCTCAGAGCCTGGAGCCTGTCTTTGGATTTTGTATCTCTCTCTCTCTCTGACCCTCCCCTGCTCATGCGGTTTCTCTCTCTCTCATAAATAAATGAGAAACAACAATAAAAAAATTAATGCAGGTGAGAAGCCCCAAGGTGATGGTTTGGTATTGACTATAGACTTTGATGTCTGATGGTCTGGTGGGGCAGTTTGTCATGTAACACTGAGTATCAGTGTATTTAGGGATTTCCTTTTGGGCTGATTGTTTGGTAGGAAAGGAGAACAGAGGGCCCGGCAGTGTTCTCAGTCTTTGATAAACAGTCATTTTAAATACCTTATTTTTACTAGATAAGTTAGAGTTAGGGTTTGTGGATAGGGTTAGGATATGTGCCTAGTACCCTGCAGTTCAGAGACCTCTCCAGAGAATAAAACTCCAGATTTCCATTGGGGTGAGAATCAACATGGCAGCCATCTACTGTGCTGAGTCAAGAAGGGGATTTGGGCTCTAAATACTCCTTAAGTAGGTGTTCAGTTGATCCTTCTGCTTTTGTCTCTACCTTCACACCCATTTTCAGAAATACTAGCAATTCTTAAATGTTTGGGGTCTTTTCCAGGTAACTAGGCTGCTTCTCAGCTTTCCTGTGTGTTTATTATTATTATGTACTGACATATTTCTTTTATCAAGACTGATATAATGAGTCTTGAGGTAAATCAGCATACTAATTCAATATAATTGTGATAAGGATCAGAAAAATTCTAACTAGTGAGTCTTCATTTATAGTTCTATAAATATGAAAGTGTTAATACCTCTAATAACCCATGATATTAAGATAGTTTATTTTTCTTCTAGCCTTTTCCCTTGCCCAAGGGAAAACAGCTGCTTCAAATCAGAAGCTATTTTTACTTGATTGATTGCAGTAAGCTAGCAAATGATTTATCTACATCAGGGTTCATCTTACTTTCCTCTGTAAATTCTTCAGTGACTTCCATTGATCTAAATCTTTAGGGTGGCACTTAATACTTTCATGATCTGACCCTCATCTCCCTTTCAGATGTCATCACAGGCTAGATATCCTTCACCTCAAGCTTTAATCAGATCTCTAAATCTTTTAAGTTTTGTGTTCTCAGTATATGTTAAACTTCTACCTAAAAACCTACTTGTCCTTTGTGTTAGGAAGATCGAAGCCCTCCTTTCCCCTATGACAGTGATTTTCAGTTATTTTACAATTATTATCTAACTACCTAAATCCCCTTACTAGATGTGAGTAGTCTGAAATACTAACAAATTTTATTTTAGTCTTTTTTTTTTTCATACTATGGATGCATAAACATTCAAAGTTTGTTGATAGGGGTGACTGTATTTTTGGGAATTTTTTAAAAAAAATTATTTCTGAGAGAGAGAGAGAACACCACGAACAGGGGAGGGTCAGAGAGAGATTGAGATACAGAATCTGAAACAGGCTCCAGGCTCTGAGCTAGCTGTCAGCACAGAGCCCGACACATGGCTCGAACCCACAAACCATGAGATCATGACCCAAGCTGAAGTCAGTCGCTCAACCGACTGAGCCACTCAGGCGCCCCTGTTTTTGGCAATTTTTAAACATTTTTGTTTTTATAAAATAGTAATTGTCATAATTCTACATAGATAAAATTGGGCAGACTCCAGTTCAAATAATAAATATGTTTTACAGCCTTCAGTTTGGAAACCTGCAGAATTATGATCGCCATGTTGGATGTATCCTTAAATAAAAATAGAAAATACTAGAATATGGAATAATTGCTTTCTAATATAATTAAGATACTTTTGGCTATAGATGACCACAGTAAATTACAGACTTTAAAAATACTTTGTAAGATTCTGTTTGAATACCATGCTCTTCCATTTTTATGTGGAAATCTATTCATATGCTAACTGTGGCTAACTTGCAGAAGCATACTAATCATTTTCAGTCAATGATTTACAGCTTTGGGTCAAGTAAATTCTCTTTGGTATCAAAATTTATTTTTATTAATAAAACTGTCAGAGAGATTACACAGGAAAAATGGGATTTAATGAATTCAAAGAACTTTGGGCAGCTCTTAATGCCTGGAAGCAAAACTTCATGACTATTGATCAAGACCAAAGTGGCACAGTAGAACATCATGAATTGAATGAAGCCATTGCTGCTCTGGGTAAGAGTATTAACATTCTTTAGAATCTATCCAGATCATTGTTCTTTGATGAAATGAATCTTAACTGTTTCGATTTGTTAAGTAATAAAGTAATATATTATTTCACCAGCTATTGCCCAGTTTGATTTGAAGATTGTAGATGAGTTCTGACTGAAGACTTTTAACAAAACCGTTTTATCTGTGATTTTTTTCAAAAGATGATCTTTTATTATTCTGGTTGACAAAATAATTTCTGAATTTCCTCTGTTGGGTATATTAAAATGTATTCCTCTAATTGTTGGTAATCACTGTTTATGTTGTGTTCTTTTGTAATTTGTTGAGATCTTTAAGATTTATTTATCTATTTTTGCTAGGTTTTTTTGAGGTATAATTAATGTGCAGTGTTATTTAATTTCAGGGAGACAACATTTCTGTTCTTTGCATATCAAGTGTTCAACAAATCTATACATTACTCAGTGCTCACCACAAGTGTATTCACCGTCTGTCACCATACAATGTATATTATGATCTTATTGACTGTATTCCCTATGCTGTATTTTTCCGGGTTACTTAATTATTTTGTTTTAATTTTTTTAAATGTTTATTTAAAACATTAAATAAGAGAGAGAGAGCAAAAGCTAGCAGGGCAGGGGAAGAGAAAGAAGGAGACACAGAATCCAAAGCAAGCTCCAGGTTCTGAGCTGTCATCACAGAACCCAACACGGGGCTCAAACTTGTGAACCACGAGATCATGACCTTAGCCAAAGTTGGATGCTTAACTGACTGAGCCACCAAGGTGCTCCTTTTTAAATGTTTATTTTTGAGAGAGACAGAGCACAAGCAGGGGAAGGACAGAGAGAGAGGGAAACACAGAATCTGAAGCAGGCTCCAGGTTCTGACCTGTCAGCACAGAGCCTGATGCAGGGCTTGAACTCATAAACTGTGAGATCATGATCTGAGCCAAAGTTGGACTCCTGACTGACCCAGCCATCCAGACGCCCCTGAGGTGACCTAATTATTTTGCAACTGGACGTTTATACCTCTTATTCTTCCCTCTGGTAACCACCAGTTTGTTCTCTATATTTAAAGGTCTTTTTTGTTTGTCCTTTTTTTCTTTCTTTTGTTTTTAAAATTCCATATATTTGTGAAATCATATGGTATTTGTCTTTCTCTGACTTATCTCACTTAACATAGTGTCCTCTAGGTCCATCCATGTTGCATTGCAAATGGTAAGATCTCATTCTTTTTTATGGCTGAGTAATATTTCATTGTACATATGCACTACATCTTTTTTATCCATTTATTGGTTGTAAATAATGCTGAAATAAATACAGGGCTGCATATATCTTTTTGAATTAGTGTCTTTCTTTGGAAATATCTGCTAGTGGAATTACTGAATTATATGGTATTTCTATTTTTAATTTTTACTTTATTTATTTTGAGAGAGAGAGAGAGAGAGAGAAGGGGAGGGGCAGAGAGTGAGGGAGCGAAAGAGAATTCCAAGCAGCCTTTCCCCTGTTGGGGTAAGCCCATGGTCTACAAACCTACGTACCATGAGGTTATGACCTGAGCCGAAACTAAGAGTTTGAAGTTTAACCATCCTACCCACCCAGGTGCTTCCCTCTTTTTCTGATTTTTTGAGGATCCTCGATACTGTTTGCTGCAATGCTTACACCATTAACATTCCTACCAACAGTCAGAAAGGTACCTTCTCTACGTTTTCGCCAATACTTGTTATTCCTTGTCTTTTTGATTCTAGTCATTCTGATAGATGTATCATGATATTCCATTGTGGTTTTGATTTGCATTTCCCTGATGTTTCAGACTGTTGAGCATTTTTTTCATGTGTCTGTTGGCCATCTGTTTGTGTTCTTTGGGAAAATGTCTCTTTGGGTCTTCTGCATATATTTAATTAGATTATTTGGGTTTTTATTAGTGTTGAGTTGTATAAGTTCTTTATATATGTAATATTAACACTTAGGATACGTCGTTTGCAAATATCTTCTCCCATTCAGTAGGTTGCCTTTTCATTTTGTTCATGGTTTCCTTCACTGTGTGAAAGCTTTTTATTTTGGTATAGTCTGGGTAGTTTATTTTTGCTTTCGTTTCCCTTGCCTCAGGAGACCTAGCTAGAAAAGTATTGCTTCAGCCAATGTTAAATTACTGCCTGTGTTTTCCTCTAGGAGTTTTATGGTTTCAGTTCTTGCATTTAGTCCTTTAATCCATTTTGAGTTTGTGTATGTTGTAAGAAAATGGTCCAGTTTCATTCTTTTACATGTAGCTGTACCATTGTCCCAGCACCACATGTTGGAGACTCTTTTCCCCATTGTATATTCTTGCCTCCTTTGTTATAGACTAATTAATTTATTTCTGAGCTCTCTGTTCTGTTCTTTTCATCTATATGTCTGCTCTTGTGCCAGTACCACACTGTTTTGATCACTGCAGATCTATAGTTTATCTTGAAATCTGAAATTGTGATACCTCCCCCTTTGTTCTTCTTTCTCAGGATTACTTTGGCTGTTTTGGGTCTTTTTAAGTTCCATACGAATTTTAATATAATTTGTTCTAGTTCTGTTATAAAATGCCATTGGTATTTTATAGGGGCTGCATTGAATCTGTAGATTACTTTGACTAATAGGGACATTTCAACAATATTGGTTTTTCCAAGCCCTGAGCATGGAATAACTTTCATTTGTGGGAAGATCTCTAACTTGATAGCAAAGGCTTATCTCTATATATTACTGGTTTCCATATTATACTCTAGCTTTTCAGCAGTGGAAACCATGTTTTCTAAATTTTCCTTCATTTGCTTATGTTGTAGGTATTCACAGTATACACTAAAATACCTCAGAATGAAAGTCTGTGTTTTACAGTATTTTAAAAGAATGTAACTTTATTTATTTATTTTAATGTTTTATTTATTTCTGAGAGAGAGAGAGAGAGAGACAGAGTGAGCACGGTAGGGTCAGAGAGAGAGGGAGATACAGAATCTGAAACAGGCTCCAGGCTCTGAGCTAGCTGTCAGCACAGAGCCCTACATGGGGCTGGAACCCATGAACCACGAGATCATGACCTGAGCCGAACTCAGATGCTTAACCAATTGAGTCACCCAGGTGCCCAAGAATGTAACTTTATTTTTATTCTATCTTTGGTAAGCTGAGGCTTTCAATCTACCTTCTTTCAAAAGTGGTAATATAAAATGGGATTTAACCTGTTTTTACGGTTCATGCAGTTTTAAGTAGTTTTCCTAATTTTGTTTACCCTGGTGATTTTTTTTACACTCATTTCTAAACAAAATACATTTGTAAGAAAAATTAATGTTTTGAAATTTAGAATCTGAACCTAGTGCAAATTATCTGTAATTCCAATTTAAAGAAGGTAAAGCTAGTGATTTGCTTTATTTTTAAGTAGACATTTTAATTTAATAGATGGTCATTTTGGGGACAGTTCTGGACACATCACGTATGGTTCATTTAGAGCAGTAATACCTAATGGGTTAAGCTTGATCCTTAATTTAACATAATGTTGAAAAGTTACTGTAACCTTATGCAAAAAAGAAAAGTGCTGAAGAGTTCACATAGGCATTTGAGTGCCGCAAAGAAGTATTGTGGATTATTCAAATTTAAGATCTTGAGATACATGTTAAAATATTCAAATTATTTTGCTGAGAATGCTATGGGAAATCATAAGAATTTTATCATTACTACATTCAGATCATACTTCTCTACTAAGAAGCTTAAAATACGTTTGCATAGGGGCACCTGGGTGGCTCAGTCAGTTAAGCATACAACTTCAGCTCAGGTCATGATCTCGTGGTTCGTGGGTTCAAGCCCTGCATCGGTTTCTGTGTTGGGAACTCAGAGCCTGGAGCCTGTTTCAGTTCCTGTGTCTCCCTCTCTCTCTGCTCCTCCCCTGCTCATATTCTGTCTCTCTCTGTCTCAAAAATAAATAAACTATAAAAAAAAAATTTAAAAATAAATTTGCATATAATTGCATTAGTTTGAATATTTTACTTATATTAATTTATACCTTTTATTTATTTATTTTTAGCAAGTTCCCTGGATTACATTTTATTGTAGCTACACATAGAATTTTCTCTACATTTATTATTGTTTATCTCTTTGAATAGATTAGTGTCTTTTGTCCAAATCTACTAATCTAGTAATATATAAAGACAATAATTCTAGGTCAGCATCCTTCACAATAAAGTATGCACATATTGGAAAGTTGCTAAAAATAGATCTTAAAAGTTCTCATAATAAGGAAATTGTTTATATAGGATGACAGATATTAACTAAACCTATTATAGTGATCATTTTGCAGTATATGCAACTATGAAATCATTATATTATACATCTGAAACTAACATAATTATACATGCCAGTTATTCCTCAATGAAAAAGAAAAAAAGGAGATAAAGAATTTGAATGATAGCAAAAATCACTAATAATCTTTCCTTGATATTATTTAAATAACTGTGAAATTACAGAATTGAAACATTAGAGCATTAAAATTTACAAAATATTCTAGACATTATTTAAAAATAAAAATATATTCTAAAAACAGAAAACGGTAATTATGTTTTTTCTTAGCTATGACTTCATTACAGAGCTAGAACTTAGATATATATATGTACCACTTAACCATTAGTGATAAAGCCTTTGATAAAATTCAATATGGATGTGTTTTCTTTTTAGTATATATTTTTATGAAATGAATTTTGGAATTTTACTTTATGATTGTTTTTAAAGAAAATGCAATGCTGTGATGTTCTTAGGGTGTTTGGTTTTAAAAGTTTTAATGTATTAACTCTTTTTTCTAGGTTACAGGTTGAGCCCTCAGACATTAACTGCTATTGTTAAACGGTACAGCAAGAAAGGCAGAATCTTCTTTGATGATTACGTGGCTTGCTGTGTGAAGCTTCGAGCGCTGACAGGTATTAATCATTTAAAAATTGGCACAGCGTTATGTAGCTATTTTTCTTGTTCTTTTTTTTTTAATTTATTTTTTTAATGTTTTATTTTATTTCTGAGAGAGAGAGAAAGACCGCATGAGCAGGGGAGGGTCAGAGAGAGGGAGACACAGAATCAGAAGCAGGCTCCAGACTCTGAGCTGGAAGTCAGTATAGAGCCTGACGTGGGGCTTGAACCCACAAACTGTGAGATCATGACCTGAACCGAAGTCAGACACTTAACTGACTGAGCCACCCAGGCGCCCCTGTTCTTTTTCTTTTTGAAAGTTATTGATTTTTTTAAGTTTATTTATTTTGAGAGTGACAGAGACAGCATGAGGGGGAGAGGAGCCGAGAATCCCAGCTGGGCTCCACACTGTCAGCATGGGGACTAGTGTGGGACTTGAACTCATGAAACCATGAGATTATGACCTGAGCAGAAACCAAGAGTGAGACACTTAACTGACCGAGCCACCCAGGTGCCCTGGTAGCTATTTCTTTGAAAAAGATCTCTCATTTTCTTCAACGAGTTTATAAGATTATGTATTTTTCGCCTTTATTCACTGTTTAATGAGTTTTAAGGCTTTAAAACTTTAGCAATATTGTGAACAAAAAATTTAAAAAAAAATTTAGCACTATGAATACTGAAAAATTATTGTAGCTCAGTTTTGGAAAGTTTTCATGTCTCAGTTGCCTTGGATATGAAATCACTTGATTTAATTCACTATGAAGAGAAAGAGGGAAGATGGCAGTGGAGTAGGAGGACCCTAGGCTCATCTTGTCCCATAAACACATCTAGATAGCTATCTAATCATCCTAAATGTCCCATAAACCAACCTAAGGATTGACAGAAGAAACTCTACAACTAAAGGGAGAGAAGAGGCCACATGGAAGAAGGTAGGATGAGTGGAGACATGATTTAGGGTAGAAATGGGTCATGGGTGCTGCAGGCAAGAGGAAGCTATAGTGACGGACAAGGGCTGGAGAGAGAGGAACAAATGGGAACACACAAGGAGAACGTTTCCCCAGAGCATTGGCTTGGAAAATGAGAGAGGCTGAATTTCATGATTTCTTGCAACTAGCAGGGCTTGAAGCTTGGACTTTTAAAGGTCAGCAGGCTTGGCTAGGATAGAGTCCAGAGGGCACTGTACTTTCGGAGAGAAGGCAGGCAAACAACCTGAGGGCAGACAGCATGGAAGCGAAGATTTGAAGAATACTTGGTGCACACAGTGGGGAGAATATTCTTTCTTCTTGCACATCTCTGAGAGGCAGAATTCATGGGGACACCTTTCCAGGAACAAAGGAGCCAACCTGTGTCATTTCCCTCCCCTACCCTTTAGCATGAACACACAGCCACATATGGGAAGTGGCATAGCACGTACGTGGGCTGCCTGATTTGCTT
The DNA here is from genome assembly GCF_008692635.1 of Crocuta crocuta. Taxonomy (NCBI): domain Eukaryota; kingdom Metazoa; phylum Chordata; class Mammalia; order Carnivora; family Hyaenidae; genus Crocuta; species Crocuta crocuta. The sequence continues at coordinate 836,270 of NW_027529525.1, read as the reverse complement.
ATACCAAACTTCATACCCCTGTACTCTAGCAGGACTGACTTCTCAGTCAGGCGTGCCTCAATCTCAGAATGGCAGGCTCCTCCCCAGAAGACCAGCACAAGCTCCTTGCCTCCACCACATTTCCTGACCAAAGAGTTCTGTACGGCCTCACTTCTGGTCTCATGTAACAAGCAGAAGAGAGCACATCTCATTAAAACTTGCCACATTCTGGCTGACGACTGAACATTGCCCATAGCAGGTAAGTAAAGCCTCTACAGATGACTGAACAGAAGGATAGAGCAGCCAAAACAAGAGCAGAACTCACACAGCACACACCAGAGACACTCCCTGAAGCACCAGGCCCTGGACATTACTGACCTCTTCTTCATAAAGCTGTTACTCTCAGGAGCAGGAGACATAACTGGCCTTTGTAACACACAGACAAGGCAGAGACTTAGACAAAATGTCAAGATGGAGGAATTTATCCCGAATGAAAAAAACAAGATAAGGTCACAGCCAGAGATCTAACCAAAACAAATGTAAGTAACATGCCTAATGGAGAATTTAAAGCAACAATTATAAGGTTACTCACTGGGATTGAGAAAAGAATAGAAGACATCAGGGTGACCCTTACCACAGAGATAAAAGAGTTGAAAAAAGAATCAGAGATGAAAAATGTAAAAAATGAGATTGGAAACAGGCTTGACACAGTGAACAGTAGGCTGGAAGAAGCAGAGGAATAAATTAGCTATATTGAAAGCAAAATAGAAAATGAAGATGAACAAAAGAGACAAAGAATTATAGAACATAAGAATAGACTTATGGAACACAGTGACTTCATTAGGCATAATAACATTCATATTATAAAAGTCCTAGAAGAAGAAGAGAGAGAAAAGAGGGCAGAAAATTTATTTAAAAAAAAAAGAGCTGAAAACTTCCCTAATCTGGGGAAGGAACCAGACATCCAGATCTAGGAGGCACAGAGAACTCCCATCAAAATCAATCAAAGCAAGCCAACACCAAACCTACTGTAATAATGTTTATAAAATAAAATGATAAAAAATCTTAAAAGCAGCAAGGCAAAAGAAGTCCTTAACTTATAAGGGACATTATAAGGGACAGCCCATAAGGCTAGTTGGAGATTACTCAACAGAAACTTGGCAAGCCAGAAAGAAATGGCATGCTGTATTCAAAGTGCTGACTGGGAAAAATCTGCAGCTAAGAATACTTTATCCAGCAAGGTTATCATTCAGAATAGGAGAGTTTTCTAGACAAGTAAAAATGAAAGGAGTTAGTGACCACTAAACCAGCTCTGCAAGAATATTAAAGGAGACTCTGGGTGCAACAGAGAGACCAGAAGTGACAAAGACAAGAAAGGATGACAGAAAATCTCCAGAAACCGTGACAAAACCGGATAATAAAATGGCACAGAATAACATTTATCAAGAACTGTTTTGAATGCAAATGGACTGAACACTCCAGTCCAAAGACATAGGTTGTCCAAATGGATTAAAAAATAAGACTCATCTGTACACTGCTTACAAAAGACCCATTTTAGACCTAAGGACACCTGCAGAATGAAAGTGAGGGGATGGAGAAAAATTTATCAAGCAAATGGAAACAGCCCAAGTATCTATCTACTAATGAATGGATAAAGAAGAGGCGGTATGTATACACAGTGGAATATTACTCAGCTATCAAAAGGAATGAAATCTTGTCACTTGCAACAACATGGATGGAGCTAGAGAGTTTCAAGCTAAGTGAAATAAGTCCGTCAGAGACAGACATACCATATGGTTTCACTTATATGTGGAATTTAAGAAACACATGTGCAAAGGGAGAAAAGAGGCAAACTAAGAAACAAAGCTATAGAGAGAACAAACTCATGGTCAACAGAGGGGTGGTGGTTGGGAGGATGGGCTAAATAGGTGATGGGATTACGGAGTGCACTTGAGATGAGCGCCTGGTGTTGTATGGAAGTGTTGAAACACTGTATTGAACACCTGAAATTAATATTCCACTGTGTTAACCAAATGTAATTTCAATAAAAACTTTAAAAACCATTTTTAATTTTTTTTAAATTTTTATTTATTTTGAGAGAGAGAGAGGGCACACAAGCAGGGGAGGGCCAGAGAGAGAGAGCGAGGGAGAGAATCTCAGTCTCTGCTCTGTCAGAACAGAGCCTGACACGGGGCTCAAACAAACCACAAGATCTTGATCTGAGCCAAAGTCAGACACTTAACTGACCCTGCCACCCAGGCACCCCTATAAAACCTTTTTTTTGGTTTTAATTGAGAATAAAATTAGTCATTTTTTAGTACCTAGGGACACTAAGAATTTGCAACTGTATATTTTAAATTGTAATAATTTTTTTTTGTTTTTGTAAAGATTTCTTTAAGAGAAGAGACCACTTGCAACAAGGGATTGTGAATTTTGTATATGATGATGTAAGTATTCTGGTATTTACATTGTCCCCTAGATGTGTTCATAGTTGTCAAAAAATTGAAGTGATCTCTGGTACCAATACTGGGAATAATATATTTTATAGACCATATTCTTTTTCTGAATTTATCAGCTAAGTGCAAATAAAAGATTAAATGTTTGTATAAATATCAGATTGACATTATATTAAGCCTAAAGGTACTTCTAATTTTATGACATGTTCTTGGCAGTTTACTTTCAAATCACTTTTAAGGGCAAAACTACCATTTTTATAAACAGTAGTTTACTTTTGGTAATCTTCGAGACAGAGGAAATTTTTATCTATGATAGATTTTGAAGCTGCTCATTTCTGTTTCAAATGATTGCAATTAACCTAATTCCATGGTGTTGTTTTTTTAATTGAAACTATAGGAAAAATTTTATTTCACGTGTATTTCAACGCATCAGGGTCTTTGTTTTGTTCTTGTTATGAGGAAGTTGTAGAGGCAACATTTTCCTACTCATACATACTGGTTTAAATTACAAGGCTTGGAAACTTTAAAAATTTCCCCTCTTGTGAAAATGTTTTCATGGAGTGTAATTAATCAAAAACAGAAAAGCATTTTTTTGTTACCAGCTGATGATTTTGCTTATGTGTTAGTTTTTGCAGGGTACAATGGCAATTTGAATGTCTAGAATTCGAAAGCTGAAGAATACTGTGATTTTTTTTACTTGGAAGAAATGAACTGGACTACTTTGAATTTAACGCTTTTTGGGCTTTTCCATTTTTCTGCCTTGGTCTAAATCTGTTCCCTTTCTATGTGTTTTTACCTTAGTGCATAATTCAGAGCAATACAAAAGTGTTTTTGTTTTTGGAATATTATTGCTTTTTGAAAAGCTATCACTTAACAGATATCTGTATAGTATCATAAGACGTTGGTATATGATGAATTGATGTAAATACCTTTTAGCCTTAATTTTTAACATTGTAAGCCCAGAAGAATGTATTTACAAGATAGATTATATAAGCCAAATAATGAAAGCCTAGATAAAGCTAATGTATACTTACCTGAAGGTTACAAATTATACTTTATTTTATTATTTTATTATTTTATTTTTTGTGGTTGTTAGTTTGGAAGGTGAACTAGAAGGAGAAGTCTGGATTTTGTGCCATATTTGTAGAAGGGTTTCTGTATTCCTTCATTGCATCATTTAATAACGGAAACTCACTGGTCTTTGCCTGTGAAGAGGAAAATTGTAGTTCCTAAAATTTTATATTGCATCACCTTAGGTAGACTGCAAATTAATCTACAGAGAAATAAGGCTACAAGAGGCATTTTTTCCTTTATTTTCAATGTATATTTTTCTTCGATATACTTTACTGTCTTCTGTGGAAAAAAGTTCTTCACAAAACATACCTTTTGTTTCTGCACTTTTTTTCATTAGAGACGACCTACAGGGCTTAAAATGGCATCTTCCTTATAAATCTAGACTTTCTGGAGGAGACATATTTGTAATGAAATGTCAACATTTCAGTGTATTCTGTTAAACTAAATGGTTCCATATATAATGCCAACTGTTTACAAAGTTAAAAAAAATCAGGTAATCTACTGATTTGTTTAACTGTCCAGGAACTGTAAGTTTGCCTTCCTTGACAACATTTGCTGCAGGGTTTGGCATTGCTAAACCAGAGAGTCGTTGAGCGCGGGTGTGTAACTTGGTGGGTACTGACCAAAGCAGGCACCACAGCCTGTTTCTGAGTGGCATCCTCTTGGAAAATGCTAAGTGGTCCTCACATCCTTAGTATTTAAGATCCCTAGTATAAGCTGTTGTAGTTAGTCCAGCCCCTTTCCTTGCAAGCACTCTTAAGTCTTTCTTCATGAAGATTTAAAAAAGCATGTTTTTCTTACACCTTAACTGAATGTCTTCCAGCTTAAAGTGTGCATACGCATTGACATAATTTTAGTATGACTGGTGACCAAATTAACTATGAATTTTATACAATTCTGGATTTCTTAAACGATGGAGTAGCATCTTGGAAAAAAACGTTTCGTAAAGTTACAGAATTTTAAATGCACATTTACTTTCAACAGTCCTAAAAAGGAAGTATCGAATAGTCATTTTGACGTTATAATTTTATATAATTAGCTGTCAGATTCATTTGGTCAGCAGTATAAACGTGTGAATAAATAATCCATATACTTTTGTCCTCTGGCTGCTAATTTTTCTTCCATGAACATGTATTTGATAATGTGATAATGTGATAATGTTAACTGAGCCATAAAATAAAACACAGTATTCTAATTAGAAGTGTTGTAGGAAAAAACTAGTGTAAACACACTCTTAGATCATTCATATTGAATAAGGGTGATAATATGACTCAGCAGCCTGGGATCTTAACATCTAGCTTACAGGTAATCCAGCTGCTGTACCAGTCTGAGGTCAGTTATAATTTTTCTTACTTGTAGACTAATGGTTGAGGCTAAAAGCTTTAAAAATGACATGATACTATTCATCTAAGTTGCTGCCAAATGACACTTTGTATTCAAACTCTCCATATGATTCTCTGACTCATCCTCTTCCAAAGGTGTTCCTATGAATTTTGGTCATAGTCAGTCTGTGAAGGAGTTCCAGTGACCAAACATATTTGGGAAATTCTCACCCTTTTCAGGGAGCTTGATAAAGCCTGAGGTACATAAAATCCTGGTTACTTCTGTTTGACTTCATTTGTTCCAGATATTTTTGATCACAGAACTCCTTTCTCTAGCAGAATTAATTTTCTATACCAGTCCAACTTAATTGTCAGACAGTTCTTTTGCACTGTCCATTAACTAGATAATCTTATAAAACATTAGGCACAGAGAATATTTTACACGGATTTTTTATATCCAAATGCAAAACTCACTTTTTGATGCTCTAAAGCTAATTGATGTAAACAGACATCCATGACTAAGGTCAAAATTAAATAGTCCTATGAGGAACAAAGCCGGGAATATGAATACAGTCTGGTAGTTTGCACTGGTTAACTCACACCCAGTTTTCTTGTAAAGAGTAAATTATTGAATAATGTACACTCTTAACATCTAAGTACTTTTATTTATACAGTAAACATGTTTCCATGTCATTTTGAGAATTTTTTAATAAACATTCAAATAGCTTGCTGTAAAGTTTTGTATCATACAAAATCTGTTAACATATATGAGATGCTTCAGTTCAAATAACAGTGCAGGAATTCACCTACGCCTAAAAAACTGCCAAATGGTTCAGTGTCAGGTATTGCACTTCTATTTTGAGTGGCAGTTTACACCTTTTAAATTATACCAAGGGGAAATCAGTACTATTGAAATCTTAATTTGGTCCACTTTAAATGTAATTTCAAGGACTGTGCTCATTTGATCTATTTAAGCATGCATTCACAAACAAAAAGTAATTTAAAAGTGTCAAATGATATATTTATTTCCAGAAAAGGTATTCACCCTGGAAGAAACTAGAATTTATTAATGAAGTTCAAAGTCTGTGCAGTTTAAAAAATGACAAAAAATCAATTTGTAATTCTTTCTTTAAGGAAAATATACAAATCAAGTTCATTTGTACTCGTACGGCATTACTAAACTGGACAAACTAAATAAATACGATTTGTCAGAAATGTGCTTTTCTTTTGTCCTTTTGACAGACAAACTCATAGATGATATGTTTTCTCGAATTTGTAGCAGTTTTCTGGGAAATTAATAGGAATAAGTTAGTGAACATCTGGTAATTATATCTAGTGAATAAAAATCCAAGACTTATTTCAGGTTAGCATTTTTCCTTTTCTCTTAAACTTTAAAATGCAACCATGGGTATTTTATTACTTTGAAACTTGTATTAAAAAAAAAACACCTCTTTTTGATCTTATAAGCACTTTGAAGTAAATGTACAATGCTAAGATATCATCTAAGAGAATGTCTAGACTTTATAATACAATTAGATGACACAAATTAAAAACAAATATTTAAAACTTCTGTTATAGTGATGAATGCAGAGAAGATTTTAAGCAAATACTGTTTAGGTACTTTGTAGTATAGAATAAGGTTATAACATCATATATGCCCATATATTAAGTTAAATATTTCCTGTAATTTAGAATACTGAGCACAGAGCTACTTTCCAGCGAAACATTAGGACACTTATTAAAAATTTCTATCTGGCTTACTATCAGCTCATTATTTGGATGCTGGGAAATCTGTGCTTTTGTTTCTTGCCATGTCTTTTTCTGCTTCTTTTAAAAACTTAGTTTACTGGCATCAAAGAAGAGAGCCTGATAGTGCTTCGCATTCCTTTTACCCAGGCAGCTTGGCTATGTTCAGCTTTGTGTATTATTGTGTGAGCATTCAAAACTTCAGGTGTGCTTCTGTAAATCTGAATGTAGAGTAAGTAGACATTGGCAGCACTCTCAGATTACTATGATGCACCAGACAGGGGGTGAGGAGGGTCCTTGCCTATGTGCTACTTACATTTCCAGCTGTGCCCCTTCCACAACATCAGAGATGGTGGCGATTTGGAAAGCTTACAGGAAATGAGAATTTGGGCTACATCATTTAATAGCTATATTCAGAGACAAATATGCCAGGAATTAGTACCTTCTCCGGATACACTGGATGGGGGCGGGGAGGTGGGGTGGGCTGTATCCCAACCTTTTCCCTTAAGCATGAAAATATAAATAGGTACTTTACAGATACATGCAGTCATTTGCATTTTAGCTGGCTGTATTTAATCACATTTATATTGCTATGATTACTGAAATTTCAAAAGATAACCTGACCAGGTATGAATGTTCCAGAAACATACTAAATAAAGATCCATATTCTTTTGAAAATTATAGGCCATATCAGAACATTTTCAGATTACCCAAAGTCTTGGATGCGTATTTAATTTCCCAAAGCTATCTAAATGGATCACCCCCAGAGCTCTCTGATGGCAAGAGATTTTAAGTTTTTAAATAATTAGCTTATTCATACTTTGATTCTCATTTTCTAATCAGCCTCACTTAAAGATACCGATATGTTGCTTTCTGCTAATCTATATTCAATTTGGTTTTTCATTTATTAAATAGTGAAGTGTTCTCTTGGCTTCTTAAGCCAAAAAAATGAATGGTGGAGAGTCTAAACCACGAAACAGAGTAAATAATCCTTCGCTTAGAAAATGCCACATTATGACCAACTAATTTGACTGAAAAGATTTCTCTGAAGATAGATTCTTTTTCTTAAATAACAGATGAACGGTCCTAAGGGAGGAATTAGGATATATGAAACATAGGCAAATGAAAATAATGTTACCTGGATATTCTCATTCTTGATGAAAGTAAATGAATCATCCATTCATTATACAAAAATTTGTGTCCCATGTAATTTGAAGCCTGCTTAGTTATCAGAAATTGTAAGTAATGAAACAGTAAATGTTTTAGTAAATTACCGCTGTGTTCTTCACAGTTAATAATAAGTGAAATGTTTTTATGTTTCTTTAATTTCAGATGTAATGCTTTTACCACTCAGTCCAGTTTACTGGTGTCCCAGTGAACTCCGTAAAACTGTAGTAGCACTGTTGCAATTATGTGACTTCATGAAATACATCAGCACCACCATGCCTATATCTAGCACTATATCTAGTAAAATGTTGGAAATAGTTGGCTTCTCTAATAAAAGCTAGCTAATGAGATTTACTTTCTTTTTCCCCAAAATAATTTCTTTTACAAATTCTTGAATTTTCATGTATAAATAGATCAGAAATTATATGCTTCGTTCTTAAATTATGTATATATACTATATTTTCAATACAACTTGTACACTTTTAGCTACCAAAAATCTGCAACCATTTTTACATGAAATTTACATTTTCCTTATTTACAGTTATTTGTAGATTATTGCAAAACTAGTTGTGCAAGTAGATTACACTGTCAATACCACATACCGATCTTTGAAGAAAATATTTGCTAAAAAATAAATATTTCTGCACAGAGTATTTCAAAAGCATCATGATTTCATGCTACATTATGTGCATAAAGACTAGGAAAAAGTATGTGTTTTGGTAGATTGTTTCATTACATTTAAAGCATTCCAAGGTACTTACTACTTAACCAATGTGAGTGAACTTCTTTATATCAGATGACTGACATTTTCAAATGATTACATACATTATTTTTTGAAATGTATTATTTAACTGGCAGACATTCTGATAATATAGTTTTCTATCAAAATCATAGAAAGCAAATTTCAGCTGAAAAGAGTAATGTGTCTAATTAAAATCAATAGGTGCCCAGGAGGTGAAAACTAGGAATTTCTTGGTGTTTTTATATTTTTAGTATTTGGAAAAAGGGTGCCATATAATTTCAATGTTATTATAACATTGAATCATCTGAAGAGACTGTGGAGGAGGTAAATATGAGATGCCAATCCTTAAATTTTACTCCTAAATAAATGAGGATGCTGAAATGGTATGGAATTTTCTTATGCTCAAAATACTTAATAGAATGTCAGCACAAAAAGTATATGATTTAAGTGCTAACAGGTGTGATTATGATACATACCAGGGAAAGTACCAAAAATGAAGGTTAAATAAACATAGAGTGCTTTAAAACCATAGTTGTACCAAATTATTTTGTATCTCTCAAAGTATAAATTAATTAATGAAAGTCCCAAGTGTCATGATTTCATGACGACAAGTTAGGAATTCAACTAACCTTTGACATTAGCTTTTCAAGAATAATCATGTTAATTTTGCCACTTCTCACAATAAAAATATTTTATTGGGAGCATTTCCCTAATACTTGCTACTCATTTAAAAGTTTGATTATGATTGCTAAAACAGTGAAATCGGTCAGTTGATCGTATGGTTCTGTGTTCTTAACATTGCATTCCTACAGATGTTTTATCCTATTCATAGTGATAATGTAATAGTTTTAAAAAACTTCTTGTTAGTTATTTCTCTCAACCTCCGCTTAATAGTTTATATAAATAAGCCTTGTGATAATTTCTTTTCATGCTGTCAATTATTAATAATTCATGTCTTCTGTGAATTTTCTTTTCTGTATTGTATACTCTTAGAGCAAAGTGTATTTGTACTACAGAACATGTAATTAATTATTCCAAGGTTGGGCACGGATCAGTCACAATAGCTAATACTTGACAAAGCATTTTAAAACATCCTTTTAGTTTTTAAAATATTAACATCACTTTGTTGTAAGTTAAGTGGAATGCAGAGACAGCAGCCTTGAATGAGATCACTTAAGAAGTGAGGGTAGAGGGGAAGCTATCGCATACCTAGAAAACAATCACAATGCAAATATATAATTCTGTGGATGTTGGACAGAGATAATTTTTGACAAATACGGGGATGCTATAGCAGGGGATAGCTTCCCTAAAACTGGTGGACTTCTATTCTGAGTAAATGGATCTTTGAGAGCCATGTGAGAATCACTGGATAGATTTTTGTCAGAGTGGGAATACTGTCAGTGTTGGGTAGGGGGAAGGCCCATGGAAGGTTTTCAGAAGACCTAGGTTGTCCTACAGCACTGCCACCATAATGACACAGTATTTGTGATGATGCACGAGTCAATATAAGGAGCTTATAGTTACACAGTGCTTTGTGGTTTACAAAGCACTTCCATATGCATCCTTCAGAGGCTCCCTAACACTCCTCAAGATATTTAAGATACTGACTTTATAATGTTGGCTACTGGGGCTCACTGAGGGTTTGTCTGAAAAGTGGAGACAGTAGGATTTTCATTCAGGTTTACTGAGTCTCCTGCCTTTTCTAGCATTCCACACTAGACTTGGGCAGTCTGTCTGTATCTGTGCCTGGTGGTGAGGGCCTAGGTGCCTGCAAAGAACCACTACAAATATAAATTCTACTTTCTGAAAAAATAGAAAGTGTATTTTCTTTCAAAACTGTATTTGCAAAATGCAGTTTCAAATATCCACCTGGGGACTATATCGTGGATCTAAAGAGGGGCTTCCCCAGTGAGCCAGTCTTTACAGACCACTTTTTAGGAGTGACCTACCTGGGCACTGATTCAGAGAAGACAGGTTTGTAACAATGACATTCATACTCTTGCTATCATTATAAATAGTAAGTATTCTTTAAAACTAAAAACCTGATAGTGCAAAATTCAATTAGAGAAAACAATAGGTACCCTTGGGTTTTCTGGATCAAAACTGTCAGTCTTGTTAATGACTTTAGCTGGAGGCACAGCACATTACAGAAAAGCTTTATTGTGGAAAATTATTTGTTTTCCTGATTGTTTTTAATATCATGGTCCTGGATGAGAATCAAAGAATCTAGCATTTGAGGGGTACCTACTGTGTGCCAGGCACTTTACTATATGCTATCTCATTTCTTCCTCAAGCTTCGTTGAGGCAGGTGCCATTATCTCATCTTTACAAATTGAGGAAAATGACTCAGGCTAATTAAATTGGTGAGGGTCACACAGCTATTCATGAGAGAACTCCTCCTGAGACCATGTTGGTCTGACTGCAGAGCCCATGCTCTACGTCAGTGATTCTCGAAGTTCTTGTATTTATCGAGATCATAAAGAAGAGGGCTTGTTAAAAGACGACTGCTGGGTTCCGCCTCCAGAGTTTCTGAGTCCGTAGGTCTGGGTGGAGCCTAAGAATATCCATTTCTAACAGGATCCTTAGGTGTTTTACTACTGCTAATTCTATGCTTACACATGAGGACATCATCATCTTGTTTTCCAAGTGCCTCTGAACTTATATGATAGACACATTTATCTATCATGCAAAAATAGGATTAGAAATGTATCAAGATCTGAATTTTTTTGTAATTTATAAAAATTTTGAATGTAGTAAAGAATCTACTCAGATACAGTGATCTGCTTTTGGTTTAAACCAGGGATAAGCAACTTAAAGACTACTATGTTCTAAATTAGTGTTGCGATTCATTCTTAACAACTAGATCTCCCACATTCCTTTTTTTTTTTTTAAATCATGAAAAGCCTTCAAAGGAAAGGTTTTCCTGTTAGAGTGATTGTTTTAGGTATGCCGATGAGGTAATAAATTTTATCCTTTGGTAATATATGAGGGGTTTTTAAATAATATCTGGTTAAGGATGTTGTCCTTTTAGGCATTTTTGGAACTGGTAAAGTTAAATCTCCAAAGGGACCTATACTCAACAGTCAAATGCACATATTCAGTCTCACACCAAATGCCGCTAGGCCCTGATGTGGTTTCCATATCTTCCGACTGGAAGAGTGGGAAAATTCATCTCTGATGACCAATCCACTACCATGGACTTAAGAAAAGGTGGCTGTCTCACATTTGCCCCTGTCTGGTGAAGCAATGATTTTTAATTTAAAAATCCTGCAAGAACATTGCTTCAACATTTTTCATTTCCTAGTTTTCCTTATCAGCTAATTAGAATATGGGACTCCGCTCTAAGGTAAAATGATACTTCCAGCCCTCTGCCCAGCAGTTAATAACAGCCAGAAAACATCTCACTCAGATAAACTTCAGATTTTAGATGGAATTTTATTTAGGCCTGGGAACCAGGTCACATGATTTTTAGGTGGAAAGCCTAAGGAGTTCTATTAGTGCTTCGAATTACCTAGAAGGAGAGCAATGCTCTACTCCCATGACTGGCTGGGGCAGTCTACCCTGCCTCTCAGCAGGATCCCCACACGGAGGGGTCAGACTGTTGGCCACAGCAAACATGACCGGTGATTTTAGGCACTGGATCTTTGGCTGGAATAAGGATGGATTTTGTAAATTAAGATAATTGCTTTGGTCATCTCTAAGTAATTTTAACTACAGAGTCTCTGACATCCTGTCTCACTAACCACCTTTAAATTGTTCAGGCTCTGGTTAAGCTAATATCCTATAAGAGGGGACCTTCTTAACCCTGTCCAATTGTCTGAGACTTAGATTTTAATATCAAGCAATTCTTTTATGTCAAGGAATTAAGAGGAAGATCATTTGTCTTATGCTAGGATTGAAACACTGGATGCTTGTAGACTCTCCTCCATCTTTCCATTCTTCCATGCACAGTTTTTATTTATTTTTTTCATACTCAGTTTTTATAAAGAAGTATATAGAGGCTTTATGGGGAAGGCTGGATTTTATGCATGTCCCACCAAATGTTGCAGCGGAAGCATCCACTAATCAATCAGATCTAAATTCCTTACCTGCCAAAGCCTCACTCCCTATAAATGACAGTCTCTGGTGAATTCATTCTGAATTTCCCTGGAGTTTAGGCTGGCAATGTGTTGCAGCTGCAAAAATGTGCCTAAATATGTGTATAAAATCCTTAAATAGTCCTCCAAATCAAAGTTAGCCATTTCCCTCCCCCAGCTAGGCACCCATAAATGTTTTTGGATGTAGGAAGGAAAACATGACTTAGTCCCTAAGTTTGTATCTGCATCACACCAAGCGGTTTGGGAAGCTGGTTAAACTTGTTCTGTTTTTTATTGAATTGACTAGTCATTTTGCCATATATGCTTGACCTCTTATTTTTTCTTTTTTCAAATATTTTTCAGGGCTAAGAGTATGTTCATGCCTACAGACTGCCTCCCACACATGTGACCATTAAAAATATATAAAGGGCAACTTAAGGTCACTTTAATCACACTTTAAATAGTGCAATAGCTTTGTAAATTTAAAGGAATTGCTTGGATTTGAAACCAATCATGTCAAAGGTAAAAGTAAGTCAATAGATCACATTTCTATCTTGGAGAGATGGAAACAAATCCATTTAATAATGTGCACAGATATAATATTTCTTTAAAAATATATCTGAGTGTAAGAACTATTCAAGAATGAAGAAACTTGCAAAAAAATTTCAAGCTTTTGTTCAGAAGGAAAGGGTATAATAGATCAGGCCATAATAAGTTTAAAATTATACTCAAAGGAATTGAAAAATAAAATTTAACTAATAAGGGACAAATCAGAATCTTAACTTGCAGTATTCTCTGTCTCCTGATTTTATGAGAAGCATACCGTTCTCCCTCCAAAAAAGTCTAACAGTTGAAGATACTAAAATATATTCCGTTGTATGTTCTGATATTCTGGGGTCCAAATTCAGCCCAATCCATACAGAATACATTTTCATTTAATCTTTGATTAGCATATGTGTTTGAGTCACTGAACAAAACAAATTTTACTGCTGGTGTGTTCATATCCTTTACAGGCAGGTACAAGTACATTGTTTTTCCACAGCTGGTATTAAATCGAAAACCATGGAACAAAATATTCTTAAATGGGAGCTAGTTTTGCCATACAAATCCACGGAGTTGCACATTTTTAAAAAAGAACTATGTGTGTCCACTCTTTCGATCCAATTCAGGATTGCCCTAATATATGAATCAGGAAAGCTGTGGATATTCGTTTGTGTCAGTCACACCTTGTCAGTTCTTGAGAAGACTCCCTTCCCCCTCCTCAAAAAAAACCAAAAAAAAACAAAACCTTGTTTCTACTTGTTTCTAAATATTCAAGGAAATGTGCCAGTGAGAGATATTTTAGGTAGTTTGTAAATGCACTTAGAGACAGAATTTTAAGTAGAAAGTCCTTTTTGTCCTCATTAAAGCTGGCCTATATTCATGTATTTGGAGATGACACCCAACATGGTCAAAGATTTAGAACTCTAAAACTATTTTTTTTCAGTGTGGTGAAATGAATGTAATTAATGATAAACCTCTCAGAACAGAAGGGTATCTGTTCTCAGAGTGACTCAAGTTCCCTTTCTACCCCTGGAACTTCCATGAGTTTAGGATCATCTGATTTGCTTCCATGAACAATGTTATCCCTTGGTTTCTCACTTGCTTGGAAGGCATTTTCATAACAAAGTACTGGTTTAGTAAAAGTAGTAAGTAGGAGTCTCCATGCAAGAGAAATTGGAGTTTCCTAACATGCACATGATTTAAAAAAAATAAAAATAAAATAAGATGCCTTGAGATGCTGGCAGTTTTAACATTTGGAACAAAAGAGTTCATATATATATTTACATCCTAATTGCTCAATTTTACCTTACAAGCTTCAATTTAGGAAAATATACAGTACTTTTGCATATAATGGTACTTTGTGAGACCCTGAGTCAAGTAGAGAGGATTTAAATACAAAAAAAGAAAACAGCCATTAAAAGCACTTACATTGTATGTGGAGTAAATAGTACAAAATGATTATTTCCCTGGAAGACCAGGATCAGAAACATGCCTATGAAGACCCAAGATTCCTACAGTGCTTAGGGATGAATCTGTCAAAGAAGGATGCCTAATTGGATGAAGGTAAGTTTTTCTTTGCCGCGGGTGAAGCTCTAAAGAGAGATCACTGTCTTGTTTTAAAAGTGAAGTCAAGTTGTCTTCTGAAGCTGTGTTCAGATGCACCCCACTTGAGAGGGATTCTTTGGATTTAAGTTTAGATTTTTCAAGGTCTAGAAATTCAGGACACTGAGAGAAAGACAAGAAAATATGTTTTTTTTTTTTTATCATTCATTTGGACAGACTTCTAAAATTACACTCACGAAATCTAAGTACATTTTATTTCCCCATTAATCTATATTTGATTAGTGGTACTAACCAAACTTTCCCTCCCAAAGATGGATCAAAGCATTGGAGGTTGGGCATTAGTTTATCCTAAACAACCATTGTAAGAACTTTAATTTTGCACTGAAGCCAGATCAGATTCCTACAGATAGACAGATACCTACATACATACATAGATACATACATACATACATACACACACACACACACAATTTAATATTGTGTTTTATCCAGATGAGTTTTAATTCAAAATTCAAGGTAAAACCAGGATCCAAAATGTGGGTCATTTGGTTGATTAGACTGTGTAAGGAGGAGAGAAACAAAACAAAGCAAAACAAAAACGAAGGAAAATCACCCATCCTTGGTTAGAAAATATTACTTAAATCCACTGAAAACAAAGAACAAAGTACACGATTTGGCAAGATATGAGACATTCAGAACTAGCTAAGGATAAATAAATTTCTACTTTCATATTTCAGAAAGATTTCATTGTTTTCCTTCTGCACATCATTCCCTGTTATTAACATAGTTTCATTTCCTGTAACATTTTGCACTAAATTTCCAAACTTCTAAAAAAGTTTTACAAGACTGTTCTGTAAATCTGCTCTTGGGCCCACCTTCCTTCTGGTCACTTTGGCTATTGGGCTTAAGTAATTAAGAATAATTTCCCAAGCAGAATTCTAAGGGAGTTATACCTTTCATATTAACATAAGTCAAAAGGCCTTAGAGGTCTTCAGGGGCATCTGGGTGGCTCAGTCGGTTAAGCATCCAACTCTTGCTGGCAACTCTGGTCATGATCTCACAGTTTGTGAGATCACACCCTGAGTGGGGCTCTTTGCTGACAGTGGGGAGCCTGCTTGGGATTCTCGCGCGCGCGCGTGCTCTCTCGCTCTTGCTCTCGCTCTCTGCCCTTCCCTCTCTCTCCCTCTCAAAATAAATAAACATTTTTTATTTTTATTTTAAAAAAGACCTTAGACGTCTTCAAAGGCAAGATATAGGACACTTTCACATTACTCCTCTTACTATCATGGAGATGAGAAAAGTTTATAGAGATCTCTGGCGATGAGGCACAAATGAGATTACTAGTGTGATCTCACTGGAACCTCAGATCCTCTTTGGACAGCTCTTTCTCCTCCCCTTCCTTCCTTCCGTCCTTCCCAAGAGTGTCTCTTGTCACCACAGTAAATTACAGACCATTCTTTGAAGTGCTTTTGGGACCCAGGGCTACAGCTTTCAAATCTCTACCATCTATAAACTTGAGCAGATTGAATCTCGAAAAGAACTTTTCTTAGGAAAAAAAATTGCTAGGGTTTTAAAATCATTGAGGTCCACTGTTCTCAAACTTGAAATGAACATAACAATTAGCAGGGAGCTGGTTTAAATTCAAGTTCCAGGGGCTAGGCCCAGAAATTTAATGGAACAAAAACAGATGGGGATGAGACCCTTATTTTCCCATAGCACCTCTGACTCACATGCTTCCCAGAAACACACCTAGCGAGATACTTTTTGTACAGCATCGGTACTTACTTGTGAGGAAGGACTGAAACTTCGGTCAGTCTTGATGGATGCAGCTGGATGGCTGGTTCTCATCAGGCGGATGACCGGTCTCTGATACTCGGCTCCGGCAGTTACCATACTGTAGGCGGGCGGAACCACCGTGGTTTGTTTCTGCAGCAACTGTAAGATGGTCTGGATGTCAGCGGTCATTTGGGATTCAAGTCTGCAGGACAGACACAAGGGGGGGAAGACAGTCCTAAAAGAGTCCAGGATTGCCAAGCATTTGAAAAAATTTCAGCACCACCAACAAACAGAATAATGGCCCTGCTTTAAACAAGAAGGACAGGAGAGGGAGCATGGAGATTTTCTCCTGGCTGATGCTCACTTTCTGTGTTCCACTAGTTCTGATAAACACCCTTGCTATCCTGCTTCTTTAATAAGATCTTCATGGAAAAGCAGTTGAATTGAAAGAGACTACATTTTTACCAACCTTTATTGATTTCAAATGTAAAACATATCGAGAATCTATTTTTAATGAAAATTTTCTTTGCTTTTTTTTTAAAATCAGGCTTTGCTCAGTTTCTTGAGAACTATTGTTTACTCTTTAAATATGGATTTGACAGCACATTTCTTTCATAGCTGCAACAATCGTGTAATTTCTTATGTGTTTCAAGTTTACCTTTATTTTGCTTCTCTCCTATTCACAGTATTGCATGTTATTCATTGCATTTTTAAAAAAACATTTTTTTTTAGTTTATTTTTGAGAGAGAGACAGACAGACAGAAAGAAAAAAGTGTGAGTAAGCAAGGGGCAGAGAGAAAGGGAGACATAGAATCCAAAGCAGGCTCCAGGCTTCAAGCTGTCAGCACAGAGCCCTATGTGGGGCTCAAACTCCTGGACTGTGAGATCATGACCTGAGCTGAAGTCCGACACTTAATCAACCAAGCTACCAGACACTCCCATTGTATTCTTTATTGTTAAATTGTTGTTAGATGCTAAATTCCTTTCCCATCTACAATTCCAGGACTTTGGCATTTAAGAAACAGACCAAATGTACAAGTTCACTTGCTTCTATGACCCATCTGGATTGCAAGATGCCACTGTGATGTTTTTTTTTCCCCAAAGCTCACAAGGATCCAACTGGCCTGTTAATTTCATTCTCATTTTAAATTAAAATTCAAAGGAAAATAGCAAAATACAATAGGACTAATTTCCTTTTTTTGCATGTGTTAACAGCACTTTAAAAAAGGAAAGTTTGTGGGCATAAGAACAGAAAATTTGGACCGCATGCTTCTTTAGAAAACTTTAACTCTTATTTGTGCTATTTTGTCTCTGAATGAAAGATGCAAAGAGATGGTAAATCTTAAATTTTAAAATCATAGAACTAATTTTGCCCAATTATATATATGCTGTATTTTGACATTTGAAGTGGAGAGACCTTAGCCTCTGGTTTAAGAAAATGTTATTTTTTTTCTTTTTACTTCTTAATCCTGCCACTATAGATCTTCCTTCAGAGAATCATAATAACATCATTCTTACAAGTTTTCTATACTTGGTATACTTAGCTGTATAGCTTCCTGTGTTCCAAACCAAAAGCTATAAATTATACATGATTGTAGCTCACAAATGTCAAAACCACACACTGAAATGAGGAAAAAAATGAGTTATGGACCAGTTTATTTATCTACTTGTTACCTATGGGTCTGATCTATTTCTTTATGGTGCCAACTAACTGGAGCAGACTCATTATTTTGTTGTCCTAGATCAATTTTCCCTTTCATTTCTCAAGCTGCGGTTCAAATTTTATCCGCACCCAAAACTCCTTCCTTATTTGACTCATTCAGAATTCATTTCTTCCTCCTCTGCACCCCCAAAGAAAATTCTACATTCAGACTTCATCATAAATATTTCTGTGCAGACGTATCCCATCATTAATAGCCTTTAACATTTAGTGAGTAGCTTACACAGTATTTATTCCACTGACTTTAAACGGACTTGGAGGTGGGGGTGGAATAAAACTTTCAACAAATGGGATTCAAAATGCAATAGAGAATAAAAAATGATAATGTTTTTGAGGTTCCCATGAAACCTTTATCAAACAGCAATGGTCTCTGAGAAACGTGGTCTTAATATCATTCTATCTGAATAGTCTCCATGAGGGAGAAATCTGTTGGAAGGTGGGGCTTCAATAATGGCAAGGTGCTACTGTAAGTGGGACTCGTGCGTGTAAGAGCTCCCTGTGCATCCGAAGTAGCAGGTGCAGGGTGAGAACTGAGACTGTGTGGATCACTTCTGTCAACATGACTTTGTTGTTTGTTCTGAGAAAACTTGCCTGGAAAAAATAAGACTGAATATAAATAAAAAACGTCACTTCTTCAGGAAATTTCTATACACCAACTCACTGGAGACAACCGTCTGCTCATCTAAACAAATGACTTGCTTATCAAACAGATTTAATTTGTTTGCATTTGCTTGAAGATCTTCACCTCACTGTGTCCCTCAGTCCTGAACTATAACAGCATGAACTTAGCCCAATTCCAATTAGTTCCCAACCTCGAAGGGCCCAGATTCCAAAGTCCTATAAATATCCTGCTTCTTACTTCCCCTTCAGAGATTAGATTCTGTCAAGATAGCAGTCTCTCTTCCTGCAGTAATTTTGAATACTTAGTTTTGTTTTATTATCTGGTTATCTGATATTTTGAGTAGTTCAGTGCAATGGCTCAAATGTTTATATACCCAAAATTCATATGTTAAAATCTTAACCCCCAACGTGATGGTATTAGGAGGTAGGGTATTTGGGAGGTGATTAGGTCATAAGGATGGCACTCTCATGAGTGGGATTAGTGTCCTTATAAAAGAGACTCCAGAGAGCTTCTGTCCTTCTACCTTTCACCATAAGAGCACACCCTGAGAAGACAGTCATCTATGAATCAGAAAACCAGCCTCACCAGACACCGAATCTGCTGGTACTTTGATCTTGGACTTCCCAGTCTCCTGTACTGTGAGAAATAAATCTCTGTTGTTTATAAACCACCCAGTCTATAACCCAGTTTTAAAACTTTTTTTCTTTGTCAATGAAGGATACCAAAACATGCCATTGTGGCATATTGATTATGTGAGTGGTAGGCACATGAGAAACATCAAATGCAGACAGAGGCTTTCTCTCAACTTCCCTCATCTTCCTGAAAGCAGAGCCTCCAAAAGGAACTCACTTGTGATAAATTTCCTCCCCTGGTGTTTCGTCAGCAAGAGAACATTGGCTCTTGTCACAAGAGAGGAGACTGGAAGTTGACACCACCCTCAGACAAATTTTGTCACAAACTATCATATCTTCTACCTCTTCTAAGTATCCGTTTTCCTTTCCTAAAAATCATTTACTCTCCTCTAAGAGGCCTACATCCCCCTACCCTTTCCTTTATCAAGATGGTGTGTAATCCTGGACTCTAAGCAACCTTGGGGAGTTACTCATTTTCCTCTGTATATCTCCCATGTATATATGAGGAAATGTGTTCCATAAACTTATTTGTTTTCTCTTGTTAATCTGTCTTTAATCACAGGGGTCTCAGCCAAGAACTTCAAAGGGTAGAGGGAAAAATATTTTTTTCTTCTCCTACATCAACATAGCTATTCAGCCGTGTAAAGTAAATGCATTCATTTACTTATTTAAAGATCCTCAATACACCAGGCACGGTGTTGGGCAGGAAGATGGGGGGAGAACTTGATGATGATATATGTAGAATCTGACCTATGGTGCTGAAAGGAGCTGACCACATAGCAAGGAAAAAAGAAGGAAATGCATCAATAAGTGTAACACTAGGTGAAGCACAGGCTCTATGCCATATAACGGCACACACGTAAATTGCTCTGGATGATCTGTAAGACATGAAATCATTATTCAAAGCTTTTACATGCTCTAGGGCCTCCCTACCTGTAGCGTGGTCAAAGCTGGGAGCTTGTTAGAATGGAATTCTAGACCTATGGGACTTAGAATCTGCATCTTAACAAGATCCCCAGGCAATTCCAATTCACCTTAAAGTCTGAGAAGCCCTGTTTTAGGGTCAAATGCTCTTGCCCTAAATATGTATATCTGTAGATATAATATATAAATATGTAAGAATCCTTCTGGTGTAAACCTTTAACCCTACATATAGCTTAATGGTCATTAAAGCAGAAAAGG
>NW_027529525.1:663362-813086 GCF_008692635.1 Crocuta crocuta | reverse complement strand
AGAGAGAGAGAGAGAGAGAGAGAGAGAGAGAGAGAGAGAGAGAATCCTAAGCAGGCTCCAAGCTGTTAAGGCAGAGCCTGATGTGAGGTTTGATCTCATGAACCGTGAGATCATAACCTGAGCTGAAATCAATAGTCAGATGCTTAACCTATTGAGCTACCCAGAGGCCCCAGGAGAAATTTAATTGTACTTTAGAGATGAAAAGTTTCATATACTAATCATAATAACTAATGTAATAAAATAACAATAACAATTATTATTACTAATGGGTGACTGCAAATCAGACGCTTCAGGCATGAATGTGCCCTTAAGAGTTTACACTTTTTAGCCCTGGGACATCCTGAAAACATATATTTTCAGTAATCTTTGACTTCTGTTAGTAGCAATAATTGGTATCCCTGAAAAGGTAACAAAGGGATCCTAAAATCTTAATTTTAATCCCAAAGAAAGGACTAAAAGAAGTACATGTAAAGTAGAAGACACTCAGAGGAACACCAATAATAGAAGTTCATTGTTCATCAGATTTTACTTAGCTGCTAATAGAGCCCCTCCTACTGTAGTGTATATAGTTTCCACACATCATATCTTAGTCTTCAAACACCATTGTAGGCATGTATGAGTCAAAGATAGAAGCTGAGGCTAGAGAACCATAAAGCCTGTACATAGCTAAGTAGCAGAGCTACGACTTTAATCGAGGCTAACTGCGAGTATTTTGCTAAAGAAATCACTGCTGTCCCTGTCAATTCACCCATTCATTCACTCACTTTTATATCCCCTCAACAAATTGAACACACTTTATGTCCTGGCTGTACAGACGTGGACAATTACTTTCCCTAAGTCACAGGAATCAAAAATTTCAAGTTCAGAGATCACACATATCAAGTCTTATACGTGTACAGTATACAGTTTTGTATACATTGTGACTAAAGGATCACTGACTTGGTATAAATGGCAAGGAGAGTAAAACAGCATATATATTAATTAAGCCACTAAATATGCTTCTCTGACCAATAATAAGTATTACCATGGCAAGTTCTTATACTTGAATTAGAGACTGCTGACTCTAAGTAAATGATAAGCTGTTCTAATGTTCTCATATATGTTTCAATTTTATAAGACTTGCATTTGGCATTTGGTGTATGGACCTATGCACCAGGAGGTTTTAAATTCAGTTAAAATCCGTGAAGAGACAAATACAAAATAAATATTTAGCTCATGCCGTATTTTCATACTTTTGTTTGAAATGAACAAATTTATTTTAATTTACAAATCTGTAGATTTTCTAATTCTATTTGTCTATGTTAATTCCTAATTAATTTTTCATGGCAATGTATGGGTGTGTACATGCATTTTAATGTGATTACTGTATTGTTTCTCACTATTCATTTCTGGCATAAACATTAAAAAAAATACAAAATAGATATAAAGGATAAGCCACATAGGAAACATTAAGCGAGTAGTTAGTAAACCGGTAGCTTAGGTGGCATATGCAGAACTCATAGGACGTGTTAAGTATAGATAATGAGTAAGTAGGTTGCTAAACATGGAGAGAATTCATAAGAAGTAGTAAATACAGACAGCATGTTAGGTAACCTGTAAGACCTGCCAAAGATAGTATAGAAATAGGATGGAACAAACCAGAATATGGCTTATAGAGATAGAGACAGAAAGAACAAATTATTCTCAAGTCAGATCGGGACAGACAACTGTCACACCCAAATTTGGCCATCCAGTGGTGACACATAGCATAGGCTCATTCTGGCTCCAATGTGCTTTACCTACAGAAAGCAAATAAAACACAGGGTTGTTCAGCAGACTAACTGGAAAGCCACAGCTGAGGCCAGCGTACCTAGCCTGACATCTCTGTGACAGAGCAAATGTGTGTCATTGGGATTTTTTTTTTTTTTTTTTTTTTTTTTNGGTTTTTTTTTTTTTTTTTTTTTTTTTTTTTTGGTCTGTGGATGCTTTGTGCAAACCTCAACTCTCATCCTAGTCACCACACGTCAGGGAAAGATGATTCAGCATACAAGAACATTTCATAAATCAGGATTCGGGGAGCGTGCTCCTTTTACCATGCTTGCGCTTATTAGAAATGTGTTAACGATCTTATCTAGCTTTCCTCATCTCTCATTGTCTGTTCTCCATTAATTTAGTAAATTGTGTGATTTGAGTATTTTAGTTTGGTCCACGAAGCCTTCCGTCTATGACTGGTGTCTCCAGAGGCTACCTTTGAATCAAGGTCAGTTCCCACATGAAGCATAACTAAAGCAGTGATATCATACTCATTCATGTTTGTTTTTGTTTTTCCTGAGTCTTATTGACCAGTTTGATTTTAAGAAATCCACACAGATTTGGGTTAAGGAATTCCATTCACCTTAAAACCAAAATTTATCCGTCCTCTCAAAAGGGTATAAATCAAAGATGGAGGGAAAATGGAAAAGATCTGGGCTTCAGCTCTGTGGTATTTTTAATTCAATCACATTTTTCACAAGTTGACTGAATAACTAAATGTTTAAATAATTTTGTCTATACTTTAAAAAAACGACATAACACATAACTAAGTTACCAGAAACAACCAAAAGTGTAAAAGCAGGATTAAAAGAGGGTGTTAGTAAACAAGCTAAATATGAATTATTTTGTGGGGGGGGGAGGATTTTTCTTCAGCAGCTGGTGTGGGTGATATACTAATTTTATGACAAGTAAAGAAAAAAATAGGATTTCTGTTGCCAGAAGCATGAAGTGTTCTAAATAAATGCTCCTTGCAACAAGGATTAATAATTCTGTCAACTTCTAGTCTTATTTTAAATAAGTAAGCATATATGGAAAAGAAGAGATTATGGTAGTAGGAATTTGCTATTTACAAGGACAAAAGCTAGATCCAACTAAGGGTTTGGGTGCCATTACTTATACCTGTTAAGTTGCTCTTGAAGCAAATCTAATCTTTGCTCCACTTCCCCGTAAGTGAGGTCACTTTCAGTTTCAGAGATCCCCCAGGCAGCTCGCTGCAGTGCTGAGGGGCTAGACTCATCAGCCTGAGTCTGCGCATTTTCTTGTTCCCAGCTCCTTGTGTCAGCGATATCTGTAGGAAATAGCAAGATGGATGTCAACTTTTTTGGGTGCCTCTTTGCATCGAGAATACAGAGACATCTACAAGATAAACGAGAGAGGACCTCAGAGTAGAAGCTGAGAAGATGGAGAAGGAGAGTGATGCGGGACCTGTCCAGGGGCCACAACCAATTGGTAGCTGAGCCCTATTCTCACCCTGCCTGCCACCTCCTCAGTCCATTTCCATATGAACAAAAGCATACAAAAGGTCATGAATTTTGAATACGATTTTGTCTCTGATTAGAGAGCAATGATTTTGGTCTCTTGTACTTGGGAGGAAACATCATATTTTGCTTGTCTAGGCACACCTCGTTTTGTTGCACTTTGCTTTGATGTACCTCATAGACCCCGGTTTTTATTAATCAAAGGGTTGCAGCAACTCTGTGATGAGCAAGTCTATGGGCATCAGTTTTCCAACAGCATTAGCTCACTTCGTGTGTCTGTGTCACATTTGGGTCATTTTTGCAATATTTCAAACTTTTTCATTATATTTATTATGGTGAACTATACTTAGTGAATACAGCTTGCTGAAAGCTCAGATAATGTTCAGCATTTTTTAGCAAGACAGCATTTTTTTTACAGTAGGCCTCACGCCCAGTGCAGAGCCCATTATGAGGCTTGAATTCACAACCCTGAGATGAAGACCTGAGCTGAGATCAAGAGTTGATGCTTAGCCGACTGAGCCACGCAGGTGCCCTAGCAACACAGTATTTTTTAATTAAGAGATCGTACATTGTTTTTGAAACATAAGGCTATTGCACATTAAATAGGCTACAGTACATTGTGAACAAAGAAACCAAAAAATTCATTTGTTCCATTGTGATATTCTCTGTTTTGCAGTCTGGAGCGGAACGTGCACTATCTCTGAGGTATGCCTGTACTGCTTTGCTTTGCGTTTAAGATTTTGAGGGCTGTTCTCCCAGGATGAGTATACCGTATGATTCAGAGTGGGCCCAAGGAGAAATCCATGGAAAAGTGCTGATCTTCAGGGGATTCCCTTGGGCCAACTCAACTCAAGTAGAGTCGCCATTAAAGATGGCAAGGGTGTTAAATGTCCTACAGTCCCGGGACACGTTTTTATCTTTCCTTGTAGCTCCTTCTGCACTGTCCTTTACTATAGTCACATTAATTTCCGATATGCTTTCTTGTGGCTCTTTCATTTAGAATATTTTTATGTTTCTGTACCTGAAATATACTGCTTATCTGTTCAAGTCCACTTTTCAAGTGCTCTCTGTGTCTGTTATGTTCTCGACACTCTGCTGTATGTGGAGGAATTAAAGGTTAAGAAGACAGGCCCCTCACATGAAAAATTTGGTAGCAAGGTTCAGATCGTTTTTCATACAGAGATTCATTTGTTGATTAATCTTTTAATTTACAGCTTCTCCTGCAATCGGAACTTATGAGTTATCAATTTCTGAAGACAAATGTAATATCCTACTTTTCCTCTCATTTATATCATATATTTTGATGACTTTGCTCTGATTTCTTACCCTCTGCATTTTATATATCCACATAAGAGCATATAAAATGATTAAAAGTTTGGAAAATAAAACCCATGAAAAATTACGAGTGGAGCTGGGTGTTTATTTCAGGGATAAAGAAGAAGTGACGTGTTCTCTCTGTGAGGAGAGCCCACCCCTGCGAGGGCTGGTAGGAGGAAAAGAGTATTTAAAACCGGTCTTCATTTTCACATGGAAATAGATTTGAATTACAGAAAGTGATTTGGTTTGATAGAAAAACTTTTCGTTTTTCTTTTTCTTTTTCTCTTTTTTTTTTTTTGGACACTAGCTATGATTAAACACTGACAAAAGTTATGTAAAGTTAAGGAATTTATATCCTCAGCTATTTAAAAAAAATTGGGCAGAAAGTAACTGATTTGGGAAGATTAGGTATGACTCTAGAAATAGGGAAGAGGATTTGCAGGGCTTCTTGTAGTCCCTTTCCTGCAATTTCTCCTAAAGTACAATCACAGAGCTGAGAAGCATTCCTCTCTTCAAGGAGCAGATAAAATCTCTGTATTCTTTCTTCAGGCTTTTTTTCTGTTATGATCTCTTTGTCATTGAATACACAGAAATTTCTCTAATGAGGTGCCTACAATTGCTGCCTCATTTGGGTGAAGCTCTATCAAAGGAATCAGCAGCTTCAAAAGAAATTTTTTTATGTTATTTTATTTTGAGAGAGACAGAGCAGGAGTGGGGGAGGGGCAGAGAGAAAGGGAGATACAGAATCTCCTGTAGCAGGCTCCAGGTTCTGAGCTGTCAGCACAGAGCCCGATGCAGGGCTCGAGCCCACAAACTACGAGATCATGACCTAAGCCAAGGTTGGCCACTTAAGCAACTGAGCCACTCAGGTGCCCCGGGAATCAGCATCTTCAAAGACAACATTAGAAAAATAGAAGGTCGGGGTTCCATGTTCTGTTGAAATGGCTCATAGATCTCATAGAGCTTGTTACGAATTCCAGAATGGTTCTTTGTGATTAAGGCTTCCTTAGCTTATGAGATCTTTGGTGTTTTGTTTTGTCTGTTAAAGGGACAGTATATAATTTCTTTTGATATGTTGCCAAACACACCAAAATGAAAATGAACATAGAAAAATGACAGTGCTGAAGTTTTGGGTAATCTATCAGCAGATTTTCACTGAAAAGTATCATTAATTATTCACAGATTTGTGACTCTATTTAAAATGAAAAACAATAATATAATGTCGTAGTACATTAGTTTTTCAACTTTGGAGTGGCAAGGTCAAACATTTTGAGCACACAAATAAGGGATTTGTGATGCCACTGCTGTACCTGCTAGGCGGCTACCATAGGAATCTTTACAGAAGACAGTAAAAATGGGTAAGATGGAAGTTACATATTATGTTCAGAAGTTTTGTGCCAACAAAGTGTATAGAATTTCTGCCTGTGCTTAACAGCCCTTTCATTCTCAAAGCATGTATAATAAATTTATTTTTAAATAACAATGGTGAATCACATGCAATAAATTATGTATGATTATATGTTTTTCTTTACTGCTCAAGGAACAAAAACTGATTATCTGCTCAGCAAAAATGAATAAAGTGTAAACTATTAGCTAGGGGCTTCCTTAATTGTAATTTACTTCTTTATTAAAATCTGGCTATGCGTGATTAGCTTGTTTTAACAGTAACATAGAAAAAAGTTCAAAGGGGAAATCCTGGTTAGTGGTCTTAATCAAAATGAACATCCTTGGAGACACTTTCTAAATATAGCTCAGGAAGAATCTGGTTGCCTTGGAAAATGTTGCTATAGTTGCAAGACGCATTTCTGGAAATGGATGAACAGAAAGTAAACTTCCACTTTGCTCTGGGTACACAATATTTCTAGAGTTAACTTTTGGCCTCAATCTAAGTAGGGTCAGAGGCCACATAATTTGCTTTTTTTTCTTCTTAGTTTTGCCAACAGGTGCTCTTCTGTTGGATTCGGCATGGTAAGTGCCAGGAATGTGAGTAAATGGAACTTCCTACTGATGATAAAAGTAAAATGTGTGGGGATTTAGTAGTTCAAACTATAGCAGTTACAGCTACACCCTACATATTAATCAAATTCTCATACATTGCATGATACTTCACCTGAAGAAATCATTAAGGGCTAAAACTTGCAGTGAATGAAGTTTTAAGATTCTCCATTGGTTGATCATATTAATTAACCAGGCTAACTATGTACCACAATGCTATAGGACATCAATTATTTTATTCAATTGGCATGAGTATTTAGCTATGCATTTCCATTCAAGGTAAGGACTTATTATGTGAATAGGGATTGAACTGTACATTTTTGAAAATTAAAAATCTGTAGATAATAAGATTATTTGTTAGAATAGTTTATTATGCAGGTAGAATAGCTAATTAAAAATAATTGGAAGAAGCGGACAAGAAAAATACAAGATGAAGGGCACAAGGATTCACTGTCAGCAAGGGTCATTATAAAGTCAAATAAAGTCCCAAAAATATATCTTTAATAATTTGCCACTTGAGACTCTACAACTCAAGAAGAAAACAATAAAAAGTACTTTATAAAAAAATCAAGTCCACATTATGCTGACTTTTGGAGAAGTAGAGAGACGATGGTTCAGTAAGCTCAGAACTTCTGACTTCCATGATACAACCTTTTCCTATTTTTAGTACTTCCCAGAATCCTATTTCATAAATAACTAAAATGGGACATTTGGTAATCACATCTAATATTCCATTCTTCCATTGTGATAAATGAGGTACTATTTTCATTCACTTCATCAAGATTTTAAATTCTTCAGAGAACATTTGCATATATTCTTAGCTTACTTCAACATGGGGTCATGGCAAAAGCTGATTTGATAAAGGATAGGGAAAGTAACTGGGGGAAAATGTAGCCTAAACATCCTAAATTCAATAAAACTATTGTTGCTAGGTATAGTCAATTCAAACAATGGTGACAATGATAGGTAATATTTATTTACCTGGTGCCATAATTTTGCTATCCTGCCAGAGCCAGAAACATCTTATTTTTCCTCTATTTCTGTTACATTCTTTTGATTTTTTTGCTATGCATCCTTTATTTCTACATTTTTTATATATCCATTTGTATAAGCATTTTATATATATGTTCAGTAATTAAAAGTTTAGAAAATAAAATCTGTGAGACAATACTGCACTGAGTTAGGGATTTTATTTCAGAGTTAGGGATTTTATTTTAGAGTTAGGGATTTTATTTCAGAGAAAGTAATTTATCCATGTTTTCTTGTTCAAAAATTACAATCAACTATTGTTGGTTAGCAAATGTTATTGTATTTGACAGATGAGCAAGCTGGGGCACCTGGGGGGCTCAGTTAGTAAAGTGTCTGACTCAGTTTCAGCTCAGGTCATGATCTTAAGGTTCATGAGTTCAAGCCCCAAGTCTGCACTGATAGTGCAGAGCCTGCTTGAGATTCACTCTCTCCTTCTCTCTCTCTGCCCCCCCCCCCAGCTCACTTGCTCTCATTTCAAAATAAATACATAAACTTAAAAAAACAAAGGAGCAAGCTAAGCCTTAGTGGGGGTCTGTCAAGTCACTTATTCAAAGACAAAGGGGGCAAGTGAACAAAGCAAAGAAATAAAGGGAGCCAGGCTGAAACCCAAACACCTGTTCTTGCACCCACTTAAAGGTCAGAGTTAACCACATCTGTAGCTCTAGCTCCTGTTATGCTAAGTTATTTGTTCTTCCACGTGACGGTTCTCAAGTTTTCCTGTTTCCCATCCTTTAGAACCAAATCTGCCTATGTTAATTAAGCATTATTATCCATATCATGCATATTTTCTACAAAAAATCCCACATATTTGGGTATTCCTTCTGGTAGAGATGTTACACAAATGTGTTTAAATGAGGTGAATAAAGAGTCTGCTTTATTAGGGGGCATTTCTTCCCATTTCTTCATAATTCCCCATAAACTGACATTCTTCTTGGCATTTATTGTAGCATTACTGCTTTGGCCTTTCATGCTATAAGATGGCTGGCTTGGGGGTTAGAAATGGGTACAGAGGGTACATATAAGAATCAACTGGTTAGCTCTCTTAAAATACTCATTGATCCCTTCTCCCTGTTAGAATCACAACTGACCTTCCCACAGTGTTCTTTGTGACATTATGTTAAAGCTCACAGCCACAAAAACAAACACCTCTTATGCTATCAGTGTTTAGGAATAATTAACACTGTTCCAGAATTGCACAAATGCTTCGTAGATGATCTGAGATCTGAACTCTGGAAATATTTCATGAAGTTGTAAAAGATTAAATTAACACGTGTCAGGATAGTTCTTGATCTGTGAAAAGTCACCATTGTACAATTAGCACTAAAGGGAAACAATCGGACTCCTGAGAAACTTGATTACCTTTGCAAGAGTGACTTCTTTTATCTATGTGAATTCTTCCTGAGGTGGGCACTGTTTCTTCAAAATGGAGTCCAGCTGCTTTCCCTAGTCTTGGAGGAGAATCTACTATTCCTGAGAAGAGAGGCTTTTGTTCATCATCAATGGATGAGATGAAAGATGAAGATCTGCTTTTTTTCTCTTCAAAGTGTTTCTTGGAACTCTGATAATGTCTTATGGTATCTACAGAGTCTTCGGGACCATTTGTACTGTTCCCTTTGCCAAAATCTATCAAAAAAATTATTGCATAGAAGATAATCAAATGTGAGACTCTATGCCTGTTACACTGCCTAACTATATATAAACTGCCTTTTTAATAATTATGTTCTTTAAATAACTTTACAATAGAATTTTCATTAAAATCACCAGAAAGGATGTTTATTCTCCTTTTCCCACTGAGAATGTAGCTACCTAAGGAGAATTTTTTTTAATTCAAAGGACATTGGATTATCTTAATGAAATACATATTTGTTTCAATGGTAAATGAATATCTGCAATAGTAATAATGCTTATATCTCAGAAAAAGTGATAAGATAACATAACCTTATTTACACATGCTCAAAGGTCATTTGTATTCTTAAAATCTGGTCCACTATCTCTTTGAGGAAATGAAATAGGGAGGGAAAATGTGTCCCAATTCTAAAATACCACGACTATGCACCTTGTTTGTTTTTAGTCTTCATGCCCTCTCATGTGGCAGTCATTCACACATGCTGAAGGTCAAAACAGGAGGCCTCCTCATAGTAAAGGCTGAAGGGATAAATTTGAGCCTTAGTTCAATGTACGTAATGGCCTTGACATTCTAGGTAGTTTGGTCGTGTGGCATATTGCAAAGAATATAAAACTTAAATACAGTAATTAAGGTGAGTTTACCTAATTATGCTGAAACCAATAGTGCATAATGGCTGTTTTATACTGAAATGTCAGGATAATTTTAGCCCTGAAGGTTGTGTTAGAACACATTTCAGCAGGAAAAACTCAAAAAGACAAATTCCGGAACTTATTTCCATTAGTGTCCTGGGGAGACAGTACAATTCTCCATCTGATTATGGCTAAATAACTAAGCAATACAACTCCAGAAAGTATAGTATTTTCAAGAGAAATGGTTAAGACGGTGTCCCCATCTACTTAATGCCTGATTGTGCTTACTCCGTTATTTATGAAAGAGGCCAAATGAACTGATTTAAGCCCACTGCAGAGAAACTACCTTAAAATTCTCATATGTAATAGAGTTAAACAGAGAATTTTTCCTTTATTTAAAAAAATATATATCATAATTTAAAATCTGAGAGGCCAGGAACACCTGGGTGTCTCAGCTGATTAAACTTCCAACTTCAACTCATGTCATGATCTCACGGTTCGTTGGTTCGATCCCTGCATCGAGCTCTGTGCTGACAGCTCAGAGCCTAGATCCTGCTTTGGATTCCGTGTCTCCTTCTCTCTTTGCCACTCCCCCACTTACTCTCTGTATGTCTCTCTCTCAAAAACTAAACATTTAAATAAATTAAATAAATAAATAAATAAATAAATGAATAAATGAAAAGAAAATCTGAGTAGCCAGAAAGCAGCCCAAGGTAAAAATGAATAGAGCTTAAAAATCAACTTTATGTGAAATTGTTATTAAGGAGTTAGTTTGTATCTTGTCAATTAAAGTTAAATGTAGCAGAACCAGACTGCTTAATTTAAGATTTCACACTTTCTCAATCAATGATTTCATCACTGAGCGGAGAAGATCATAGACCGATTCAGTTTCACACACTGTGGACAGCATTGGTTTCTCAGTGTCAATTTTCCACACTTGCCCTGTAAATATTCAGATCAACATTTTCTTTTCTCTCCAGTGACACCGACCTGTCCCTTTTTAAACTTCTGATGTTCATTTTTGTCATCTTGCCCTCTGTTTTCTTCGGCTTTAACTTCTGCCCTCCTGCAAATTTGGTCCATATTCCCCATTTTATGAGGAACATATTTCATTTCTCAAAAACTATTTTTTTCCAATTGTATGGTAGTAAACACAAAAGAAAAAGCTTTCCTTTCTAAATTGTCCTCACACTTGCTTAGTGAATGGCACGTTTGTTGTTCGACAGATAGGCACAGATTTGGGCAGCAGTAGGATTTGAGTCCGCTGACTTCTCATCTTCCTGAAAATGTCTGTTTTTAAAAACATTTGCATGGAGTCTTTTCCCAGTATATTCAAAGGTGAATTGAATAAGCCATTACTTCTCATGCCTCCAATCTAAGTATGGATAATGTTAACATGGATCTTGGTCATAAGTGTACCTCACAAATTATGCCACCATTTTGTCTTCTTGGCCTGAGGACGCGTTGAAGTTTCCTGTGGGTTTTCAAATTCTCCCAGATGATAAAATGTTCTGTCCTTCTTATTACCTAAGTCTCGGTCTTAGCTTACTATGACTTCATTTTGGAGGCTTAGGCACAAATTCATCAGTTAACATATATTTTTAAATGGAGTTATAACTTGCTGATTTCAACTCACGACAAGTATTCGTGAAATGTGGTGAAGGAAGGATTATGTTTTTTTCTATTGTAAAACAGAACAAATTATTTTAACTACATGGTCTCTAACTCCTATAGTAAAAATTCCAGGGAAAAGCAGAATCATGAGAGAAGAAGAAAGAGTTTGGTATCTTTGAACTTTTCCAATTAAAGGAGAATTACCCCACATTTATTTCTGAGTTCACTGCCATTGGATTAACGAATGGAACACCGCCCACATGAAGTTCCTTGAAGGCATCCCCACTGTAACAACATTTTCTTATTCTTTATTAGATAAATCGAAGCTTCATATTTTATCTTATAAAATGAAAGTTGAAAAGACAAACTATTTGTGGCTTAAAAAATAGAGACTACTCAGGGTTAGGCTGGAGATTGGTTGAGGGAATATAGGAAATCAGGCTAAAATGTATTATAATTGGCCTCTGGGCACCTCTAGATTTTGATGGCTTGTTCCATTTCTGCTTTTTTTTTCTAATTAAACTGAATTATTTGATAGATATCAAATGATATTAGGTACTGTTTTTCTCTTATTACTATTTTTTTTCTTAATGCTATTCTTATTCTATGTAGAAATAGTACTCTAAAGGCAGTAGGCTGAGGGGTTTTACATTTTCCCCTTTGCTAGAAGTGAGGTTGTATGATCACTCCTGTTCCCACCATTTTACAAAGAAAAAAATTTGCTTGCCAATCTGGGAGCAAATGCTTGTGCTCACTCCATCTTTTATGGAGACATTATCTCGGATTAATGACCATTTTTATTCATCAGACCCAACGGACAGGTGCAAATTTTGGTCAAAGGGAGGCATTCAATGTGCTCTGTCAGCATTCAAGTTTTATATTTTCTTTTTTATTATTATTTTTCAATGTTTGTTTATTTTTGAGAGAAGGAGAGAGACAGAGCATGAGCAGGGGAGGGGTAGAGAAAGAGGGAGACACAGAATTCCAAGCAGGCTCCAGGCTCTAAGCTGTCAGCAAAGAGCTGATGTGGGGCTCGAACCCACAAACTGTGAGATCATGACCTGAGCTGAAGTCGGTCGCTTACCCAACTGAGCCACCCAGGCACTCCAAGTTTTGTATTTTCTACTAGTAATAGTTTGGTAATAAGCTGAGCATTTTCCAGCCAGATGCATTTTTAAAAGTTATTTCATTTCATTAAAAATTGAGGTGTGAAATAATTTTTTTCATTTTATTTCAAATACTTCAGTTCCTCTCTAGCTTCAAGTAACGTTGAAAGGGGACTCGTATCATTTTTCTATACAAATGCAAGATAGAATATTTAAGCTATCTTAAAAATTAAAATAAGCAAATTACATTCATATGTCACTAAAATGGATAACAAAAGCTAACTACTATTTGTTATTGGAGAAGATATTCCAAAAAGATGCCAAAGTATACCTCCAACATATTTAAGGCTTAATTTAATAGAATTAAATCACCTTTATTCTATAAAAATAAGTTTAACTATGTATATACTTACTACTTACTTCCATAACTTTCATACTACTATACCACTTTGATACTGCAGAATATTCCAAATATTTGGTCACAAAAACCTTATCGGTTAAAAAAAATACATGTGTGTGTGTATATGTGTGTGCGCGTGCATATGTCCTGTGCCATTATACATGCTATTGTACTTATAGACTATGTATTTTATAAAATACGCAACGTAAAATCTCAATTATTATTCCCATCACCCAATGAGTCATATTGTCACTCTTGAAGTAACTGCAATTTAACTCTGGAAACTACTTTAATCCAGACAATTTTTTGAGCATGTTTCAAATGACTATACCTCATTTACTTCTATTCTGTCCAACCATCTTAACAAGTCCTTAATAAAGGCCACTAAATAGGTCACTAAAGTATCATTTTTGTTCTTTGCTTTCTTTAACAATGACTTTACTTCCATCTCAGGACCTGTAGGTCCTCTTCTACAATGACCTTAATTCAGCTGGAGAGCACTGGGGCATGTCCAGTCCAAAATTTTAAGAAAGAAAGAGAACTACTTGAAGATTAACAAAAAATCAAACCAAACCAAAACAAAAAAAAAAACCACACCAAAAAACACAAGATGTTCCGAAATTCACACCTAAACTAACAACTCTCTCTGGTTAAGAAGTAGATTTATTTCATCAGAAGAAATGTGAAGTTCATGAGGACAAGCATGTTCATTAACAAATTCTAAGAGATAAGTCCAAAATGTCAAGTCTTTATTTTGTTCAAGTCAACCTGCCAGAGATTCTACGCACCTTTTCTTTTTAAAATTTTCCTTTTTAAAAACTATTTTTAATCTTTATTTATTTTTGAGAGAGAGAGAGTGCACAGGGAAGGGGCAGATAATGATGGAGACACAGAATCTGAAGCAGGCTCCAGGCTCTGAGCTGTCAGCACAGAGCCGGTTGCAGGGCTCGAGCTTGTGAACCGCGAGATCATGACCTGAGCCGAAGTAGGATGCTTAACTGAGGAGCCACTCAGCTGTCCTTAAATATATCTTTTTGAATGTAAGCTCCTTAACAGCACATAGTTGAAATGATTACAAGGGGTAGGGGGTGATAAGGATTGAAGCCTGAAAGGTTCTGGTGCCTTGAGTAGGTAGTGAATGGCACTGTAAGACTCAGCCTCTCTCTATCTCCAATGCCCAGCTGTGGGTTCTTCTCTCTGGCTCTTGGTGCCTCGGCTGAGTGATTCACAATCATCAGTGCTCTTGGATGTCTGTGTTTCACACGAGCAGTAAACTTAGTAAAATAATCAATGCATTTCATGGGTAGCTTTTAGTTTATGTACCTCCATAGTATTTAGCACCAATAATTTTCTAAAAGTTGTCTGTTCTTTATACTAATGTATGTGTTTTTCTCTTATACATTGATTCTACATCAAGATATGTATCAGATGAGTGGCCACCTTTAGAACATTAAATTAAGGCCATGGGGACTAAATTGCTTTCAGCAAATTTCATACTTGTGATAGCACCATGGAGTCCTAAAAACTAGTCCCAAAGACTAGACTAGGTTCTCAAGCTGTGGAAAACTGGAGTTAATTTGTGTTTTCACATTATCCAAATCATGCTCACTTACTGACACACCAGGAAATTTCAAAAAGGTGCAGGCAGGCAGAGATATGCCTTATTATCTATACTTCATATAAAATAAGGCTCATAGACTAAGACTGTGATTAAAGGAAAAGTTTCCAGAACTAATGGAAATGTCTAATTGCATCAGCACAATATACATTGTGACATGCTCCGAAGGCCTCATCAGGAGATAAAAACAGATTATTTAGTTTGAGACTGAAGAAACTAAACAAGACTGAAAGGAGATTTAATAAATCTTCGACTGCATGGGGAACATTATTATATAGACAACATTTTCAAGTCGTTCTTCATTTCCAGCGAGATAAAAATAAGAGATTAACATCAGGATAAGGGATTTTGGTTAAGCCTACAGAAAAACAGCTTGACAGTAATGGTTCTGATTTCAGAAAAAGTTACCAAGAGAATAATGAAAGACACTGCAGAAATAAATTATCACCTATCTGAGTAGCTTAGTGCTCTGCGATCAGCCAGAGGACTCAACAATTAGCCCAATTAAATATGTATCAACCATTCTTTGTTGAAGGAATCTACATTTTGGTAGAGAAAAAAGACAATAAGCTTTAACCCCTCTGCAGGGTATATTTTGACAATATCACCAAAAGAGACTGACACAGGGATTCATAAAAGAATGAAAATCTATATATTTAGGCAAATGAAGAAAGAGTTTATGTTGAGGAACATCTCTCTACTTGCTAGATAGATGCTGCCCAATTCATGAATTGCTTTTAAAGCCAATTATATCTCTAAAAAAAGAAAAAGTTCATGTTGAATATATCATTAGAGATTAACCATGGCCAAAAAACAAGTTATTTTGGATGGTGGATGTAAAATGTTTTGTGGTTGCATGTGCCTATGCTTGAGGATAGGGAGATAAATTCTGATGAAGGGAATGGTAGAAGCAAAAAGGCAAATGATTTACATGGAGGAAAGGGAAGTTAAGTTTACTTGAAGTACAGTGAGTGTTGAAGCTAGTAGATGAGCTGCCCAAGGGAAAGAATTCAGAGAGAACGGGGCCAAGTAAGAACTTGAATGAAGAAGGCAAAAGAAGAGAATCAAAAGGAAGATGCTCAAATTCTATTTCACTATTAATTCACTCTTTAGTGAATTAATTTGATTAATTTGTCTGCTGTGAGACAAGCATTGAAATTACAGGTGACTAAATATTTCCCACCACTATGGAGCTTATGATCTAGGGACTGATAACATCAAATAAATAATGATGCCAATAGACACAAAGTACAACTGGGATTAATGCTGCAAAGTAGATGAGCTGCTGAGAGAAAGCCAGGTTAGGTTTGTTGAGGGAAGAGAAAGTCCTTAGGGGGCTTTAAATATGTGCATGACATAAACATAGCTGCATTTGGGGCAAAAAAAAAAAAATGCACTAGTGGTCCAGTGTAGAAAATAGATGAGAGGGGGCAAGTTAGATGTGGGTAGGTGAGTTGGGATGCGCTTTCAGTCTTCCAGTGATAGATTATGGTAGCTTGGCCCAGGGTTGTGGCTAAGAAGGCGGAGAGAAGTGAACCAAAAGGGAGTTTTTTGAGACTAAATGAACATGCAGCAGAGTGGCAATGACAAGAATTGATGGAGAGGTTGAGGGAAGGTCACCTACTAGGTAGGTATCAGGTTTGTGCAGTTGATTGGGTTGTGGTTCCCTCTAGAGACATGGTAAATGATAAAGACTTCCAGAGGGACATCAGGAGTCCAATTTAGGAAATGTTCAATTTGAGCTGCCTTTGAGATTTCAAGTCGGTGTTTTTATTTTAGTATTTTAAATTTTTAATGTTTATTTATTTTTGAGAGACAGAGTGCAAGCAGGGGAGGGGCAGAGGGAAAGAGACACACATAGAATCCAAAGCTGGCTTCAGGTTCTGAGCTGTCAGTACAGAGCCCGACGCAAGGCTTGAATCTACCAACCATGAGACCACGACCTGAGCCGAAGTCAGACGCATAACCCACCGAGCCACCCAGGCACCCCTCAAGTCGATGGTTTAATAAGCAGTTGGATATATGAGATTGAAGCTCAGATGGTATGGGATTATGATGTGAATATTCACATCTCTTATGTGAGAATATAAATAAACTCAATATAAATGAGGTCACCCAGGAATGAGTTCGTATAGAATGAGAAGAGAAGAGGGGCTAGGGCCACACCTTGAGAAATTCTGGTAACTATAACTGGTTTAGAAGATAATGATTCTGTAATTGTCCACAGGGAATTACTAAGTGCAGAAGGAAAATTGGAAGAGTGCCCTATCACAGATGCTGAGAGAAGATTATTCAAGAAAAAAAGGGGATTTTTTTTTTTAATTTTCTTTCAATGTTTTATTTACTTCTGTGAGAGAGAGAGAGAGAGCGTGAGCAGGGGAAGGTCAGAGAGAGAGGGAGACACAGCATCTGAAGCAGGGTCCAGGCTCTGAGCTGGCTGTCAGCACAGAGTCCAACGCGGGGCTCGAACCCACAAACCGTGAGATCATGACCTGAGCCGAAGTCGGACCCTTAACCAACTGAGCCACCCAGGCACCCCTGAGGGGACTTGTTTTGATGAGAGCCAAAAAAGGTGAAGAATAGAACACTTGTTGGATCAGCATGGGAAAAGAGTAGAGGCTTCTTCAGGAAAGCCTTCATTCACCTGCCCACGCACAATTAAATATACCTTCATCTGGGTTTCCATTGAGGTACGAGGTTATTCTGTTACAGCACCTGCTATTTTTATTCAGAATTATAGAGGGTGTGTCATCTCTCTTCCTAAAGAGAGTAATGGCTGTTTTACACAATTAGTTTCTCAGAAATTGAGTAGTTCTTTCAAAATGTGAAATATTAAATATTTGTTGAATACATGAGTAAAACATAAAGAATAGTTAGAGGGGCAGAAAAACCCAGAGATGACTAGTAGTGACAAGTACCTAAGAGACAGTAAGGATGAAGAGATCTAACAAATATCACCTTCATCCATGTGACACACACCTTTGAGAGGGTTGAGCACTCCAGCTGTCACAAGGGTCCTCTTTCTAGAACACTCTGCTCAAGACTTTGACTGTAGTTATTCAACTGCTATCAACTGGTCACCTTTTTTTCTTCTCTTTTTCTTTTTTAACCAACCTACTCTATATCTCCATCTGTGATGTCTGTGTAGATACCAGATGGTTTTGTTGAATGACATCATTAAGAACTATTGATTAGAAACCATATCATTAGGTACTGAAAACAGCAAAGGATTTGCCTTTCGAAAATCTGAATGAAACTTGATCCTTGAAATCTGTAGTAAATGGGCATTTAGTAAGAAGAGCTAATCACCACATGCTCTACATTTAAACTTTAGAAATAAAATGAATTACCTTTCTCTCCTTCACTATCAAATGAGAATTTCCTTCTTCGTAGTTTACAGTTGTCTCCTTCAGAATCATTCACAGACTGTGATCGTAGTAAGAGATCAGCCTTTGTTAATGGACATGAAGATAAATGGAAGATTATTTAATTTAAACATATTATCAGTAAATTCTTTACTGTTTCATATCATTTCAACCACTTTGAGACTTAACTATTAGACTACAGGCAAATAACTACAATGTTTTGTTTCCTGGTTGTCTCTAAATTATAAAATGGACTGATAGAATAATTCAAGTAGTTGCACCATCTGATGGGGAAATCACAGCTGGAAAAGTTATCTATCAGAAATGTTTGGGGATAATGTCAACATTTAGAGACAACATATTCCTTCATGTAGAATGTATTTTATGTAACTTGGTAAAGGTAAAATAAAAATAATAATTAAAAATTTGCAAGGACACCTGGGTGTCACAGTCGATTAAGAATCTGACTTTGGCTCAGGTCATGATCTCATGGTTCATGAGTTTGAAACTCACATCAGGCTCTCTGCTGTCAGTGCAGAGCCTGCTTCTGATCCTCTGTCCCCTCTCTCCCTGCCCTTCCCCTGCTTGCGTGTGTGTGCGTATGCGCATGGACACATGTGCACACTCTCCCTCACACTCTCTCTCTCTTGCTCTCTCTCAAAAATAAACATTAACAAATTTTCAGGATATGTATTACAGCAGAAAAAAGCATAAGCTAATTATAATCAGCTAAGATGTTTAAATACATGGTAATGTTTATAAGGTTAAATTTCATAACAATAAACATAAAGTTAACTTCAATGAACACTATGCTTTAAGCATTTTATTATTTTGAGCTATTTATTATTTTATTCCATTTCTGTTTCTTCTTCCTCCCTGTCTGGAAAACATGATCATTCTTGTAATAAAGATGGAAGCTCCCAAACAAATAAAACAAATGGAAGTTCTTATTTTATTTATTTTGTTGCTGCTTAAACCTTTTTTTATATTTATTTATTAATTTCTTTTTAAAAATTTTTTAATGTTTTATTTATTTCTAGGAGAGAGAAAGAGAGAGACAGCATGAGCAGGGGAGGGTCAGAGAGAGAGGGAGTGACAGACTCTGAAACAGGCTCCAGGCTCTGAGCTGGCAGTCAGCACAGAGCCCGATGCGGGGCTCAAACCCACGAACCGTGAGATCATGACCTAAGTGAAAGTCGGATGCTTAACCCATTAAGCCGCCCAGGCACCCCTTTTTATATTTATTTTGAGAGAGAGAGAGAGAGAGGGAGAGAATGCATATGTAAGGAGAAGAGAGAGAGGGATAGAGAGAATCCTAAGCACACTACTAGCAAAGAGCCCAACATGAGGCTCAAACTCTAAAGATCATGACCTGAGCAGAGATCAAAAGTCAAATGCTCAACCGACTGAGCCACCCAGGTGCCCCTTGTTGCTGCCTAAACTTTTTATGTAAAAAATTATCTGCAGCACCTGGGTGGCTCAGTCCCTTAAGTGTCCAACTCTTGATTTTGGCTCAGGTCATGACCTTATGAGATTGAGCCCTGTGTTGGGGTCCACACTTAGCATGGAATCTGCTTAAGATTCTCTCTCTCCCTCCCGCTGTCCATCTCCCTTGCTTATGCTCTCTCTTTCTTAAATAAATAATAAAATAAAATAAAATAAAAAAGAAGTTATCTTGTTTGTCAAGGCAAAATCAGAATGAGTTTGGTGACATTAATTAAACTGAGATTTTAATAAAGTACTGAATTCAAACCATATAAAAATATATGCTCTTGATAACTTGACTCTCTTATCACCTAGATATTTTTCAACTTCTCAGTGTTTTGAATAGAAGCTATTATCTGAGCTGGTGCTTCAGATTATTAAATGGTACCCTGGTGACCTTAGAAGTTTATCCTCTTTAAGTCTCTCACAGTACCTGGGAATGACTGTAACTCTGGGGAGAAGTAAATCTACTACCTTTTACCTAACTATTGACTTGAGGATTTCTTTTTTCTTCCAGAGAGTATATTAGTTAGCATTAAAAACAAAGCAAAAACAAAGAAACAATGAAAACAAAACTTGAAAGTGTCAAAAGCCCCAACATTTGATTTCTGGCACAAAGGTATTTAGAATCGGAGCTGCGGTGATGGGGTTTGGGGGAGGGAAGGAGGAACAAACTGGTAATAAATTGTAGGCTGCAATTCTGTATTCTTAGCATGGTGGTGTCATAAAGAACCATTTTAATAGTAATAGAGACTAAAGGATACAAGGGCTACACTCTCAAAATTCACTCGAGGTTAAATTATATGTAGAACCATTTAAAATATTATTTCTATTAGACCATATGCTATTCATTCTACAGCACTCGTTTTGACTCAGGTTTGAGCCTGATTCATTTATACTTCTGTGATTTGGAAATTGTGTGAAATATGAACCTAAACTTGAGTGAGTTTAAATGTTTTCATTATCATTGAAAAGACATTACTCTTTTAACTCTTCTGTAAAATAAGCTCTTCTAGGGGAATTAAATAGCCTAAGATCATTCATTTCTTACAAATAATTGGCACACTCAATATAAACAAAGACTATTTTAAATCAAGTGTGTCACCTAAGAGTTCCCACAGGTCAAATTTAATTGACCTACTTAAAGTTATTCAACATATTTGAAAGTAATTAGACTGAATTCCTTCCCGTAATTTAGAAATTCCAATATTAAGTTGGCTTTTTCTTTCCAACTATTCAGAATTGGTAAAGTTTTGCTATAATTTGCTTGATCTTTCAGAAGAATTTTGGCAATCCAAGAATAAGATGTCATAAATACAAAAATCAGCAAACCGTTAACATATACCTTTGTGCTCTCATGCCTTAGGTTAAAAGTCAACTCTAGATTTGTGAGAAAGTGGTCGGAAAACTCAGGATACATATCCAAAACCTCTAGCAAGTCTTCTCTCTGGATCTTATGCAAGTCACAGTAAGTGAGAGCTCTTACATCTGCATTAGACTTTCCAGGTTTAGCATAAAGATGAACCATTTCTCCAAATATATCATTTTTTCCTAAAAAAAAAACAAAAAACAAAAAGGTGGGGGGAGGTAAAAGGAATCTGAACTTAATGATTTATTCCTAAAAATACAAGAAGACCAATGACAAATCCCTGGACTCGGGAATTCAAATGGAAGATCCCATGGCCAACAGACTCTTGGGCCTCAAAATTCCAGTACCTCCTACTGATTGCCTCAGTCATGTTTGTTTGCCGAGTGGAATTTTACCTCTTGACATACTGGTCCTGATATAATTACTATTATTTCCATGTTTTGATTTTTTTTGACTATGTGCCTAGAAATACAGAAAACATGACTTTAGTCTGCTGTGCCCTACATGGCTAGAA
This sequence comes from Crocuta crocuta, assembly GCF_008692635.1. Taxonomy (NCBI): domain Eukaryota; kingdom Metazoa; phylum Chordata; class Mammalia; order Carnivora; family Hyaenidae; genus Crocuta; species Crocuta crocuta. The sequence goes on along the minus strand of NW_027529525.1, from coordinate 791,749 downwards.
AAGGGTCTTGTCATATAGTAGGTGTGGTCCAATTTTGTCAATCCAGGAATATGAGAAAGACGGCAGTGAGAAAGAAACAAACTTTCTATCTCAAGATGGTCTCCAGGGGGTGATGGCCAACATGGGGGTGTAGGGGCACACTTTCAACACTTAGAGGACTAGGGGTATAATTTGAAGATACCTTTTTCCCTTTACTAACCACTTTCGAATTTGCTCTTAAGGACTCTGTCCAATTGTTTAATATATCAAGCTTTATTTACAGTCTTGCTTTTTTTTTCTTTCTTTCTTCCTTTATTTATTTATTTATTTTAACCAAATGGCCTGTATTCTAAGAGTGTGTCCTCCTTGCTTTCTTGCCAATCCTGGGATTATCTCAGTGTCTGTTGGGTCCTCCTCATCCCCTCTGGCTAGCCACATGCCACCTACTTTTCCAGGCTTTGTTTAATACTGAGGATGATGACAGCAACAACAAATGCTTATTAAGAATTAAGTAGGTGCCAGGCACTGTGTCAAATGCTTAGGTGAATTATCTCATTTAATTATCTCATTTAATCCCTAAAATAATTTCATAAGGAAATTACTCCCTATTATTTAAATACTAAGAAGATTGAAGAGGTAAACTGATTACATCAAGGTCACCTACTTAGTTGGGTGAAGGGAGGGAGAGAAGAGCCATGTTTAAATCCCATGCATTCTGATTCCAGTCAAAACCTTTTCACACTTGATATGTTTAATCTCCTCCCAATATTTTACCTGAATGTCATGGCCACTTAGGTTTTTCTGTCTCTGAATGTCAAGACACTTAAAAATTACATCTGTGGAATACATGCTTAACAACTACCAATAAATTATTGATCCTATAACTTTTAAAGATCATCAATGGCAGTGTAAAATGGTACTTTTTTACATATATCCTGAAGCTTCTTTTCAGACTTAGAAAAAACTTTCTGTATCTGTTCAGTTAGTTTTTGATAGACAAACTTATATGTACCCAACTATAGAAACTATTAAAGAATTTTAAACAATAAAACTCTAACCAGTCAAAAAATGCTGTAATGTTCTTATTTTAAATGTGAATTTAATGGCTAGAAATCAGAGAGCACATCTCCATGACAGAAATTGATATGGGAGAGAATACATTAACTTTGTTTTAAATAAATACTTAGCTTCAAAAATGGAATGAAGAATCATAATTTATGAGTATTTTAAGTACAGATTTACATGGAAATGTGGACAGAAAAAAAGAACCTCTTGAAATTTTTTATAGCTTTAATACTTCAGTACAGATATTGTCAAAGGAAAGCTCTCAACTACATTCAGCATGGGCTTTGCATCTTAATTAGTTTACACGACTGTAAATGAGCAAAAAGTAAGCCAGTCAGCGTGTACTGCTTAACTACACTCCACAATTACTATCATATAAAGCCAAAAGGCTTGTTACCTCCCTGTAGAAGGTGGGGTAGGCTCATTCTAATATCAGGAAAGCACTGTAGAATGTGCTCTCCTGGCAACATACAGAGCAGACTGCCAAGGCCGAATCTGGTAAAAACCCAACTTACTATGTAACCACTACCTGATTTATGTTTTTATTCTTTGCCTCATGCATCCTGTCAATATGGGATAAAAAAAAACCTGTCATTAAAATAAAATGATCAAAATATATAGCAATCATTTGAACTCCTTCGTCCTGTGCTAGGCCATACTCTGGTCCTACCCAGCAGCAGAGAAAATGACAACATCCTTGTCCTTCTGCATGCTGACATCCAGAATCTAGTGAAAGGAAGTCATTGGATTATATGCTCATTATCTAAATGGGGCTAGATTTAATCCAGAGGAAAACAAAAAATGCAAATGTTCACAAACATTGGAGGTGATGTTCCCTCAGGGAGACTGAATCTTAAACCTGCTGGCTAGGTGACAGGGATGAAACACTGATCTCCTTTGCCTCTGTTCCCTTCCACTTTGCCACTCTTCTAATAGTCCAAAGAAATCCTACAAGTTCACACTGACTAAATTTGGTTTTGGAGACACAGACTGGACAGATGGACGTTCTTTTGCACCCAAACCAGTTTAATTTACTAGTAATTTTAACTTCCTCACCACCTTTATCCTTGGGTGCCAAGTTAATAGCTCTATACTACTTAGGTAAGGATTATATAATTCCATTTGATGGGACACAGCAAGTAAAAGTACAGAGCAAATAGATATCCATATATAGACACAGTTCATGACAGGGCATTGGCACCTGCTAGCAAGTATCCCACGATGTACACATTTTTTTTTAAGGTGGTGAGGGAATCAGGCATGAATCCAAGGTTCTCCAACATGAAAAGCAAAATGCTGACTATTGTCAGACATTTGGCTTCTGATGTTTAAGTAGCTTCCAAGAACTAAAGAGAGTCATGGAAGTGTTTACACACTGGAGAAAAAGTGAGACAGTCAAGAAAACGTATTTTCTGCAAGGTAAATTTGATTTGAATTGAATTTTAAATAAAGCTTTAAAATTACTATCAATCTTAAATAGTACTCATAAATAAACAGAGCAGTCCTGTATTCTACCATTTTAAAATAGGCACTGCAACTGAATTTGTCACCATCCAGTTTTAAAACACTCACCTAGAATAGCTACCACAATGTCATCTTTGAGGATTTCGATGGAGCCTCTGGATAAGAAATAAAGTGCAGTGAGAACATCCCCACAGTGAACCAGGGTGTCTCCCGGAGGCGCATGGGTGGTCTTGAACTTCATTGCCAAAGCTCTAAGGCAACCTTTACTTGCCCCCCGAAAGGCTTTGCAGTTTTGCAGCAAAGTCTGGTTGAGATGTAGACAAATGTCAGCTTGTAAACATTCTGGGAAACCCTTCAGGACCTGAAGAAAAAACATAAAGAGTCTCATACTACCAGTGCACAGGGTGGATCCACTTGAAGTAAAGTATATTTCTTGCTCCCAGAACTGCGGGTGTAGTCATTGTCACACGAGTTCTTACAATGCTTCCACCTCGCCTACCTTAATGAATACTTAGTTTGCTAAACATGTCAGAATTTTAACTCAAATACTTGTTCACTGAATTAACTGCAGGCATTCAGACTCGACACAAATGCTGTCTCATTAAAATATAATGCGGATGTTTCACACTGCTTCTCATTCCCTAAATTATGTCAGGTAGCATCATACTGTGCACATATATAATGCAATGTGACAATTAATAAGACATAACTAATGAAAGGCGGTACAGCTAGGAAGACAACCTTTTGAAGGAATCTCAAATCAATTTGGATTGCTATCTCTGGTATACATCTTAATTATAATTAGTAAAAATAATGATCCCGAAATAGCCATGGTATTTGTAAATGTCATATACCAGAGAGTGCTCTGAGCTAACAAGTACGTGGAATATTTATGCTTCATATGCACACTATTAATACTAAATATTTTGATAAGCACTGAAAATAGAGAAAGGGAAGGAGAACAGCAAACATACTGTAAAAGTATAGTTCTGTTTTCAGAAATGGAAATCGTGCCGGAGTTTAAAATGCAAACATAAAGCTTCTAACAGCACTACTGTTTTGACAACTTACTCAGTAACTAATTTAAAACTGGTAGAAGAAATTAAATAATAACTTGTGACAAGTGCTCTTCAATTTCAACTGAATAAAATTGTAGATTATTTTATAAATATCCCCAGGATATAGTCATATATCCTTCTCTTACTCAACTCTTACTTCTCTGTGTGTGTCTTAGTTATTTGGGCTGTCGTATCTAGATTTTAATTCTCATGTTGATTTTTCTCTGTCAGTAAAAAAAAAAATCCATTTAAATATGGTTTGGAGTAGAGGGAGGAGGCAGCACACAGTGCCTAATAATGCAATTTTAGGATTTCCTAGCTTTCGGGTCAACCTTGCTGTATCTGTCCAATAAAGGTAAAAATAATCATGAACCTATGTGCAGATAATTGAAATGTATATGTCCATAGAACTTTAACTTAGATCGTATTTGAGTTACCTTACACTTATTTCCATTTTAAATGTTAAAGCAGCCACAGGTCTACTGCATCTGTAAGGACCATTGTGTGATGCAACTGGTCCAAGTGGCGGTGGTGTCCTACAAATGGATTAATGAGAGACCTAAAATATGGCAGCCACTACCTCTGATCTTGTTTCCTTCATTGTATTGTCACCCACAGAAATGGGTCAAGGGTATTTTAGAAGAAAACCCATAGAACATGAGTTCTGGTCATGAATTTGCCACAGATTGACACTTGTGCAAGTCACTTTATCTATCTGTTTCTTTGCCAGGGAATGAGAGCTTTTACAATTTTGAAAATTGCCATAAGTTACCAATACATAGGGTGCCAATTGCTAGACACTGCCTACCCAGCTCCACATAGCTAAAGGAACTCAGACATTTGTCCTGAAGTTTCTGTTACCTGACTCAGACCTGAAAGAAATGAACCTTCCTCTCAGTTCCTGGGCACTCATCTGAACCTCTGTCCTCAACTCTATCTTTCAGACTTTGTCTACATGACTGGACTTCTGCCAGATTTCCTGCATGGACTGAAGCCCTCTCCAAAATGATAACTTGCCTAGTCTTTGCTCATTTCTGCTTTTGGGGGGTAGTGGATCTTTCTGCATTCTTTGTCAGACCCTAAACAACCCAGCTCATTTCATAGAGCCAACCTTCTGGTAGGTTGCTGATTCCTCCTACATTGGATTCTTTGGCAAGTGATGCTAGTCTAGAATTGGGCGATGTTTGAATACTGTTTTCTGAAATGGGACCACTTTATCTGAGGATGCTATAGTAGGAAAAACCCCACTTCACTGGTCTCGCTGCACACTTTTCCTCCCTGGAAGATGATTCTCAGATGTCCCCAACCAGATAAAAATGTAAAGAGCATCATACCAAGTAACAAGTTAGGCACTCCTCCGAACCATAAAGATTTGGATTATTTATAATAAGGCACAAAAAGACATTTTTTTATTTCACATAAATGGGGAAATAGCACTTCTATAATAGTTGGGATGAGATTATTGAGCTTATAGCTGCTATTTCTGGCATTTTCCTCAAGTTCCTCCATTATACTTTTTGAGTATAGCCTGCTTATGAAAGGAAAAACCTGAGCACGTGTGTGTGTGTGTATGTGTGTGTGCACGCGCACACGTATGTACCCTTGGGTGTGTATGCATGCTTTGAATTGGAAGGTACAGATGGGATAGACGCAAGGACTACGTATTTCTCTGAGCATGTTAGATAAGCTATGGAATCAGATAGGCATGGGTGGAAGTTCGAGTTTCATCACTTACTAGTTGTGACTTTGGTCAATTCAATTCAATTTTCTTGAGATTCAGTTTCTTCAATTGTAAAAATAATTAATAATATCTACTGTGCAGGGTTATGCTCATGATTAAATGTGATAATACAGGTAAATCATCCTATCCATTGTAGATGTTCCATAGACAGTTTACTTCTGACTCTCTTTTGTCATACATATTTATTGCTCCTGAAGAGTTGGTAAATTCTCTTTAGCTGGAAATCAAGAGATACAACATCCATTGTATTCTCCTTGGTCTCTGGTGAACAGGAAATTCACCACTATGTTTTGTGTTCCATTGTCTCAACAGAGTTTAAGACTTCTTTTTCCTCTCATCTCTCTAGCTTCTACTTCCTGTTTCTGACTTGTGTTAAATGTTTTGGCTTTCTTGCACTTAGGTTTTCACTGTGAGTTGTCTTAAATTCTTTTTGAAAGTAGGCCTTTACTAAATCAATATAAACATGTTCTTGGAATTCCAATATTCTTATAAACACTCACAAGACCATGCAAGGCACTTGGGAAGGTCTTTCAACATCATTCTGTTCTCTTCTTAAGTGTCCTTGTTAAATGTCATTTTGTAGCATTTATCCTATCAGATGTAACACCCATTGGAATGAATGGTCACAAGTTGGAGGTACCACAGAGTTTCAAGGAGAAGTCTTTGCTTGTCCACAGAGAAGATACACACCTGTTAGCATGAAGGACTTATCCTGATTAAGGAATTGTCCTGTGGGGTTAATCCTTCACTGACTTTCTTGATTTTAAGTCAGTTACATAGATCACTCAAGTAAAACTCCACCGAAGTTAATATTTAGTCATTGAATCTCTTACTAGCCCAGAAGTTTAAATGTCCTACATAAGTTAGCAGCTTAGGAATCTTGGGCATGTCTAAGTAAAGAGACTTTAAAAGCAGAGCTAAAAGAGAGGAATTGCAGAGAAACAGAGGTAGAAGAACATTGCAAAGAGTGAGGAGAAGGGTGTAGGTTTAAGTAGTATTCGTCTGAGATACTCTTTTCCATTGGTCCCAGCTATGTTGCCCTCCTTACTTCCTACTCATTCATTGTACTTTTATTCATCAGTTTTAGTTCCTCTGCTAAACTCTCTGACCCAGAACTTACTCATTTAGCACTCAAATACTGGCATTTTTGCCAGGCCTAGAAGATCTGGTTATAAAGGGTAGCTATGTCAAATATACAGGTACAATTTTAACAATTGCTGGCTTTGCGATTGTTAAAATTATTTCTTATACACGCACTATAACCTTCTCTGTCAAGTTCTGAAGCGCTGAGGGTACACAGCACCTTTCACTGTGTGTCTGGAGTCATTGTTTATTGAGTTAATTTGATTTCAAAGACAAAGGAACATCAAAGAGAATCAGGTTCATGGCCTGCAGCTTGGTAATGTAGCTCTCATTCTTTTAGGAAATATGTAATAAGTATCTACTGTGTATCAGGCACTGTACTGGGTATAGAAGCATAACAATGAAAACAAAAAACAAAACAACAACAAAAAGAAACATGTTCTGGCCCTAAAGCCTTTCTCTAAGTGCCCAGATTAAAAAAAAAAAAAAATTACAGTGTTAATCAGAATTTCCCATACTTTGCTCTGAATGGACATTCATAGCACACACTTATAATATTAATGGTTGTCCAAAGGTACCCTCAAAATGCAGTTAATTTAAGGTAAATGAAAAGCTCTAATTTAACTTTTCTAATATTTGCAATTATGAGGGATTTTTTAAACTGTCTGATGTTCCAGAAAATTTTTTCAAGGTTAATAAAAACTTCATATTTTTTTATGGTATAAGGTTACTTGAATATTTTACAAATGTAAGGTTATATCCCCTTTACTTCACTTTATGTGAATCAAACTCTTTGGGACTCTCAAATTATGTGAGACAAATGAGACCTTCATTCTTTTGAGTTTGAAATGCTTTCTGTGATTGTTAAAAGCAATCAACTCCATAGTTTAGTAGTACCAAAAGACCCAAAGTTTAAGGGCATTCAGACAAGAATAACCCAGCAATTACAAAACACAATAGCATAATCAAATCAAACTGAAACTCTGTGAAGAGTCACACAAGAGCAAAAATGGAAATAACTCTTACATAGTAAGCACCTATCAAACATGACTGACTATTAATTCAGAAGTATTTAACTTTACACTAAACTTCCCTCAAATGTGTATTTGCTGACACACGCCTAATGGAATAAATACTACAATATTGTTAATATTTGCAATTATGCAGTGTGAAGTCAATTTTTTTCCATACTGAGCAAGGAATACAAAATTCAGAAAGGAATGGAGGCTGAGGTTAATATAAGCTCACAATTTCTGACTTGATATGAGTGTGCCCATCAAAATGGCATTAGTCTCATTCTCTTTGTACTAAGTATATCCTTAAATTAAACTTTATATTTATGCTAATAAAACAATTATAGTACTTATTTTACATATTGGTGTTTTAGTGAAAAACAAGTCTGGCTCAAGTCTATGACAGATTATAATTAAAGAAATGTGTCCTGGGCTTCAGTCATTGGAGTCTGAGAAGACAGATATTAATGACTATTAATTAAGATAATTATTATTGTTTTTTATATGAAACTAATATGATCCTTCAAGGTGGGGGGGTCTGCTTTTATTGGATTTTGGTCTGGAAAAAGTTTTCTTGTAATCATACTTCAATACAATTTTGTCTTTAACAATAAATATATGTCCAGTGAATGGGTAGGGCAGGTGACCTATACTCTTAAAACCACAATTCTCTTCCCCACCCAGAAGTTTATGGTTTCCCTTTATTCTATGAGTCTCCATGGTCCCTGGCCTCACTCCTGTGTGATTAAAGGCAGGCAAAGGTTTCAGGAGATAAATGTAGCTCCTCATTCAACTTTTACCTGGGTGCTCGTAGATAAGGATTTGCAAATTGAGTTAAATATTCACAATATACTCTATTCTTCCTTCCTCAAATTTAAGACACATGATTCATTGTTTCCTGCTTCTTAAGTTGGATTGCAAAATACTCTTTTATGGTGGATACACGTTTTAGGTTCTGTTAGAAGAGATCAACAATGCAATTTTTTCATGAAGATGCTCTTCAGACATCATCTATAGTGTTTTAAACCCTCTATTTGCTCTAGAAAGAATCACAATGTATTTTCTTATAGATATCCCCTATCCAGAAAATATTGGAATGCCGGCTTATGTTGTAATGACTGGTTTTTGATTTGTTTCACTTCCTTAGCTGCAGAGAGGGACATTCCTAAAGGCAGACTGAAAAGGGCACCATTGAAGAAGGCAGTCTGTGTCAAATGATTCCCCTAAACAGCAAATTAATCATATGAACAAGTTTTCTAACTATGATAACTCACATTAGGAAATTTTCTGAGGCGCTTCTCTGGTTCATTAAATACACTTAGATCTTGACAAATTAGGATTAATCAAAACACAAATTAACACTCCCTATGAAACACTAACCCTCAAGTGTGATTATCAAATAGATGATGCAGGCAATATATTAAATCTTAAATCTCTTCCCTCGAGTACAGCCTTAATATTTTATAGCACTTTCTGATTCTGATAGAATCATTGTTTGCCGTGAGGGCATTCAGCATTTGGTAAATCTTTACCACTTACAAGATACTGAACCTTGCCTTTGCGGATTCTAGAAGCTCATGCATTCCCTAATGTTGAGGTCATCCCAGACCATGTTATTGCTATGGTTATGGTTTATCATTAAGGAATAGGAAACACATATTTTTCATGTTTCCTTGGAGATTACATGTTGAATATTTCATGTTTACCCACTGATCATGAGTAAGTGGATTGTTTTGGGAGTTATAAACATTCAAGTATATTCAGTTATAGTCTGAAGCTCAAACTGCTTTTCTCTCTGCTTTCTTATTTTACCCTCACATGACTAACGAGAATAAGGAGTTATTTTATTGTCTAAGGATATCATATCTGGCCAGATTGTCGGCAAAGCAAATTATTCTGCAATCCATGATAGGGGGCTTTATAAGCCTTGAGAAAATTAACTAATTTTTCCACATTTATCACATGGTTACATCATTTAGAAACAAAATCATGAACAGAACAGAAGCTTGCCACACAAAGACAGGGAAAACAATGTCATAAATCTTGATACAAGTAACGATTCCCTGAAAAATGAAACAGTTTTCACTTCTGCTTCTTCTCCTTGTCTCTCTCAGTTAACAGCATCATATGCGAGATGTTTCTGTTTCCAGAAGATGACTTTGAACTGATCCTGATTAAGCCAGGGCCAAGGATGAGTTGGAGTGTGGGTAATGATGAGTAGGCAGAAAGGATTTATTGCTTTTACATCCATGGCCTTGTTACCCAGATTCTGGAGTTCTGCTGACTCAGCAAAAGCCTGATTTTTTTTNCCTTTTTTTTTTTTTTTTTTTTTTTTTTTTTTTTTTTAAGGTGCAGTAGCATGTATGAAATAAGATCCCAAGGGGAACCCATGGAACTCACTAGGTTTTCTTAAGGTAACAGGAGGAACTTGGATACTGAGAAACAATTGCAGGACCTTCTCCTGAACCCAACTACTTGAGAGAGGGAGTGAGGGCAGGCATTAACAGAATAAACTATAGTAGAATCTATTTGATACTTTGAAAATACTTCTTCGTAAATGGGTTGACTGCAAATGACCTGAGCTTGCTCACAAAGAAAAGAAAAGGGAGTGCAACCTGCCAGGTAATGAAAAGAATGACTTAAGTACCACCTTGTACTTGATAGGTTGTTGTGAACTTAAACCTAGTTTTAATTTCAGAAACCTTCCTCATGAGATAATATTTTAGAATCAAACATTTGAGTGACTTATCAACTTTATATAAAGAATAGAGAGTGGTGATTACCTCATTTTTATATGTGAAAGCTTAAATATAAATGCATTACGGATTGTATGTGTGGAGGAACTAAGACTTCAACCTTAGTCTAGAGTTCCTTCAACTCTTTTGACTTGGCACAGCTGTTCATTACAGTGGATTTCTAAAGTTGCTCCTAATATGGTGAAAAAATGTTTCTCAGTCATTTTACTTATTGGTTTTAACGATAACTAACAAAGAATAGAAATGTAGCAGAAATGTCATTTTCACTTTGTTCCAGTTAGGAACAATTAGGGCCAGGCAATAATTCTAATTGTTTTCTAGAAAATGTGATGACAATATCAGCAACTACCAAAATTTTACAAAACAGAAGAAGCTCTCAAAATAGTAAAAGCTCTCTTCCTCCACCTATCAGATTCCTCTTCTGTAAAATGTATTGATTCTTGCTATCTCAGCACTATAAATGTTTCAGATATTGTTCTACACATTTCTACTTCTGCCAACTGACTTTTAAACCAGCTGTGTATGTTCTGAAATCTATTTATGCCAGCTGTACTTGTTAGTGGAATTACATAATTTAATCATGCTGTGAATAAAATAATAAAATATGTGTAAAAAAAGAGAGCAGATGCCCTCCCCCCCCACCCCCATGAAAATAAAAAGCTAAATGCTTTGGAAAAACTTAATAAAAGATGAGTCATCTTAAAAATTGCAACTACAGATTGTTTTTACATTAAGTGTAGGTACATAAACATTTATAAAAGTAGAAATGTTATATAGTCCATTAACTCTGACTATAATCCAAAAAGTTTTAAAAATTATTAAAACATGACCAGAAAATCAGAAATACATGGAGAATATCAAAAAGGGAGAATTGTGAGGGTAAACTCTAGCAATAAAAAAAATAGTGGCAAGTATAAATTAATGCAAAATCTAGTTCCGTAAACAAACTCCAATAAAATTTATAAATCTTTCAAAAGCCCACTAAAGTAAAGCAGAGAGAACAAAACATACAAGTTGAGGAATGAGAAAGCAGACGCACCTGCTGATACAGAAAAGATTGAGTTCGAAGAGAATCCTACATGTAATTTTACAACAACTTTGAAAGCATAGATGAAATGGATGAATTCTTCACAAAACAAACATTACCATACTGGCCAAAGAAGAAACAGAGTAAATAATTACCCAGTAGAGTAGGAATGTTGATTAAAGACCTATTATGAAAACCTCCAGGACCACATGGGTTTACAGATGATTTCTTTCTAATATTAAAAGAGCATATAAGATAATGCCAATATCATCATAAAATAGAGGCAAATTCTAAATAATTTACTAACCAGCAATCAACAAAGAACAAAAAATTCAATGACCAAGTAGCATGTACTTCAGGAATGCAAAGCTATTTTAAAAGTATTAGTCTTAATGGTGAAGTTATTTTCATTGAAGTCAGCTATTACTATTCAAAATTATTTTGGGAGATCTAGTGAACTAAAAATCATAATATGTAGTATTCAAAAAGAGAGAATGAATTTCTTTCTTTGTGATGATGATATGACTGCACACCTAGAATATCCAAATGTAAATGCTCAAGGAAAATCCTCCAAAACCCCTAACCAAACCAAATTACATTAAACTAAGAAAAAGCCCTATCAAAACAAGGCAGGAAATTTACTAGCTGGCTATAAAGAAGAGAGTTTGACTCTCTCTTATCTATAAGCAGGTAAAAATGAAAATGTGTAATATATGTCATTTGTTTAACTGACTATGCTCTACAAAGTTTAAGGATAAATTTAATAACAAAGATAAGAGTTTCTAAGAAGAAAATCATAAAATTTTATTGAAGGAGGTTTTATTTATTAAAACATTTTTTGAATATTTACTTTTGAAGGAGAGAGATACAGAGCGTGAGTACATGGAGCAGAGAGAAAGGGAGACACAGAATTCAAAGTGGGATTCAGGCTTTGAGCTGTCAGCACAGAGCCTGACATGGGGCTCGAACTCACAAACCATGAGATCATGACCTGAGCCAAGTAGGATGTTTAACCGACTGGGACACCCAGGTGCCCCAAGGAGGTTTTATTTTTATTAACAAAAATTTTTTTAACGTTTTTTTTATTTCTGAGAGAGAAGGAGACAGCATGAGCAGGGGAGAGTCAGAGAGAGGGAGATACAGAATCTGAAGCAGGCTCCAGGCTTTGAGCTGTCAGCACAGAGCCTGATGCGGGACTCTAACCCACAAACCGTGAGATCATGACCCGAGCCGAAGTTGGACGCTTAACCGACTGAGCCACCCAGGCGCCCTGAGATTTTATTTTTAAAGACTTAAACCAGTGGTTCTCAATCCTGGCTACATATTAAGAAGTACTGATCCTCAGACTTCACTGGAAGCAATTCTGATTTAATTATTGTAGAGTGAATCTGGAAGCACTGAAATTTGACACATTTCAGATGATTTTAATGTGCAGTAAGGATGAGAACTTAATATGTGAACTTCAGAATTATGTAAAAATTAATATAATATTCATAGGAAAGAAAGGGTTGGCAGCAGTTTTACAATTTATTTTCTTTGTTTCCTAAGGAACACCAGGAAAGAAAAGTGACCAGCTAATGACAAAATAGGAGTGACCAGCTCCTGGCAAACACACGAAGGGTGTGGGGTACTTGCTATCTATGGAATGTTTTTAGCAGGATGTATGTGATCTAAATTGCTTATGGTAAACAAACTATAGGACACGGCTTTTTGGAAAATGTCATGTAGGCTGTGTAACTTCCAGACTATAAAATATAGAAGTTTAATGATTGGGAGTTTCATTCTGCTTAAGTGCTATGCCATTATATACACTGTATAAAGACCTGCCATGTTACACCCGAGCCAGAATGCATACTAATAGGGCAAAGAAGTATTTCCATGTTTTGCTTATGCCTTAGATTACATACATTCTTTTTTTAATGTTTATTTACATATTTTTAGAGAGAGGGTCTCTGTGCTGTCAGCACAGAGCCTGATGTGGGGCTCGACTCACAAACTGTGAGATCATGACCTGAGCTGAAATCAAGAGTCAGATGTTCAAATGACTGAACCACCCAGGAGCCCCAAATTACATACATTCTTGACATTGTTGGCAAATCTTGATATTGGTTACAATTTGTGACTCTCATTAGACAGATCTGACAATCTGATCTTTGGATTATCTCAAAAGTCAATACAGCCTTGTTGTTATTGAATGAAAATAATCATATATCTTATCTGGAAGAATAAGTATGCTCAAGTAGCCAGGGAAAATAAGAAAAACAAGATTAGTTAGGGTTGATCTACTTCACCAGATGTTAAAGCATAGTATAAGGTCACTAAGTACACATCATTATTATATTGCCATATGAATGAGCGAATAGAGCCAATTTGAAAGCAAACGTATGTATACTAATTGTATCTGACAATTTAATGTATAAATAAGATGATATTTTGAATCAACAGAAAAATAACGACTTATTTATATTCTACCAGCACTATCTTCTAATCATGTAAAGAAAATAGTTTACAAAACTACATTTCAAACAGAGTACAGAATTTTCTTTCTAATCACATAATAAAACGTGTAAGTAAATCAGGGACACTACTTGTATAATCAATACCTTTAATAGGACCTCTGAAAATCAGGACAAGATCTTAGAACTATATAAGTTGACTAACTGGACCATAGTAAAAAAAAAAAATAACAATAAAATAGACATTTTTAAAAAACACTTGTATCCAAAAGATATTTTTAACAAAACCAATATGTTGAAAAGAGAGTGGAAACAAATTGTAATATAGATGACAGACAAAACATTATTATCTATAATTCAGAGATTTCTTATAAAAAATGGTTATTAAAAACTATGCAAAAATGCTAAGTATAGTTAATTTATAGACGAAACATCTTTATTAACCATGCATGCTTTATTATAATGCTCTGACCTCAGTGTTAGTGTCTATTGTTCAATATTAGGCACTGGTCATAGAATAAGGCAGACAAAATTTGAGTTAGATTCTAGGCTAAAGCATCCATCTTAAAAAAATAAGACTAATACCCCAGTCTCCTGGCATCCACACATAGGGATTGGTTTCGGCTCACATCATGATCTCACAGTTCGTGAGATGGAGCCGTGCCACCAGCTCTGTGCTTATAGCACCAGAGACTGCTTGGGATTCTGTGTCTCTCCCCTCTCCCTGTCCTCCCTCTGCTTGTGTGTTGTGCGTGCTGTCTCTCTCTCAAAATAAATACACAAACCAAAAAAAGAAAAACAAAGAACAAGATGGGGGGTACAAGTGGAACTCTCTGATTCAAATACAATAATTATACCTATGTGGAATGAATCTTTGACTTATCTTCTCATCCTTGTAGGTGTTCCTAGCTGCTGCTATGTTTCAGTTCTGTGGTGTTATAGAGCATTCTGATCCAAGATTACCAGTGGAGTGGGAAAAAAAAAATGAACTGCAGCACTTATATAAATGATTTAGTATAGCTCCAGAGTATGAGAATATACTATCTGATGTGCTGGTCCCTGAATAAGAATGATTCTTATCGGTTGAAATATAAATTGAGCATAGACTTTTGGGGGTGACCCACCTGACTAATAGGAGCCCAAGATGCAAACAAAAAAGAGGTTTTTAAGGAACAGCTGCTATGAAAGAGGAAATGCTTATATATTTTTTCCACTCACACTCATCCCCATAAATAGCAATATGTCTAAATCAAGAAAGCAATAAAAAATATGTAAATTCCTTGAGTACTACTGCCTTAAGACTATAAGAACAACTGAACTGGATGAACTTACTCTTGCTTATTTTCACCCCTAAAAACTGATTTAAAAAAAAACTCTGACAGGGGGGCCTGGGTGGCTCAGTCGGTTGAGCATCCGACTTCAGCTCAGGTCATGATCTCGCGGTTCATGGGTTCGAGCCCCTTGTCAGGCTCTGTGCTGACAACCAGCTCAGAGCCTGGAGCTTCTCTTCAGATTCTGTGTCTCCCTCTATCTCTGACCCTCCCCTGCTCACGCTGTCTCTCTCTCTTTCAGAAATAAATAAAAAACATTAAAAATTAAAAAAAAACCCTCTGACATAGTAGGTAGACTACTTACATATCCATTTCAATATAAATTTCCAGGTCCCTGTAATGTCTCAGATAATTTCCCACTAAAGAAAATACTGGACTTTCATTTTGTGAGAAATTGTGAATGGCTTGATTTCATTAAGTTTGATATATGCTGAATTACTCTGATATCTGAATTAAAAGGGACTTAAAAGTCATATTTACAGAGTGTTTTAAAGCTAAATTTTGATGTGTCTGTGTATTATTTTTATTATAGGCTAAATCTGTGTTGAGTAGTAAGTGATCTTAAACTGAATGGAGTTTGAATTATTCCTGTGCTTCTATGACTCCAGAGAAAGTATTTGGAAACACATCATATCCTCCAGCATGAGAAGCTGCGCTCTAGAGTCCTGTTTGAATAGTACCATTATTTTTTTTTAATGTTTTATTTATTTCTGAGAGAGAGAGAGGGAGAGAGAGAAAGAGAGAAAGAGAGAGAGAGAGTGTGAGCAGGGGAGGGTCAGAGAGAGAGGGAGATACAGAATCTAAAACAGGCTCCAGGCTCTGAGCTAGCTGTCAGCACAGAGCCTGATGTGGGGCTCAAACCCACGAACCATGAGATCATGACCCGAGCCGAAGTTGGACGCTTAACCGACTGAGCCACCCAGGCACCCCAATACCATTATTTTAAAGAGTTAAAAAAATTAGATGCATTACTTCCACTATCCTATTACTGAAAGAGGAGCATTACTAATGAATGGAAGAACTGCAGTGTGTTCACTGCCTCAGTGTGGTGTTTTTGCAATGACTCTTTTTTGTGCTCAAAGCCCCAGGCCACACTGTCATTTCCTGTGGCTCAGGGATCACTGAAGCTAAGACCCCACTGTTAAGAACTCCCTTCGCACAGAAATAGCATGGCGCCCGCTGTAAATAACTCCTTCTTGATAATGGTTGGAGACAAGGCTGAAGTGACCATAATCATTTGTGAAGCATAATTGAGCACATACCATTTGTGCTACGAAAATACCAGATGCCTGTCTGAACCTTTCTCTTGTGCATGTCAGGGCTCCAGATGGTACTTAACTGTTCTCTGTACTATTTTTGAGACTTTAGGGTAAGTAGCTTGGTAAAAAATAGGAAGGACATGCACCTTGCCCTTTCTTAAGCACATGTTGTTCAGGTACTGGCTATGCTAGGTACTGCTACTACATTATGTGTGCTAGTAGTAGATTTCTTGCTAGTGAGAATTTTTACTGCCTACATAGTTTCTGTAGAGCCAAGCTGTTCCTGTTACCTAATCACCAGGCAGATGAAAACATCTTCTATACTGCATTGTAGACAACTATTTTAATACAACTTCTAAATAGTAACTAGGTATTTCTTTACAGAAAACTAAAAGATGTCACCAGTCCTGTTTGGGATGAGCCCTGGGTGTTGTAAGTGATGAATCACTGGATTCTACTGCTGAAGCCAAGACTTTACTGTATGTTAACTAACTTGAGAATAAAAAAATAAAATAAATATAAAAATAAAATAAATGCAGGTTTTTGCCAGTCACCATGCCCCATTTTCAAATGTGTGAATTTACTCTCTATTCTGTGTAGAGAAGCAACATGTCTTTCAAATTCGGCAATATCTGCAATGATTTTTGCAGCCTGATGCTGATTTTAAACCTATGGATTTTTGTAGAATTATTCATCGAACAAAAAAATATCCATGCAATTATACACATATGTAAAAATTGTGTTGTGGTATTGGTATCTTTAAGTGTAAGTGATTTTCTTCTCTGAAGACTTCTTGGAAACAGAATCCTTGCCTACTAGAGGGGCAAGTATGAGGCCACCATATATTTAATCATTTTATTAAGCTTCATGACTAAAGAATCAAAGGTTTTTCATTGATCATATTTATCAACTTGACTAAATAAAGGATCTTTAGGAAAAGTTAAAAAGGGATGAAAACAATATGATAAAAACAAGCCACGCTATTCTGTATATTTTGCTTTATATTTCCAATGGGGTTTAATGTCACAAGGACTGTTTGTATGTGAGTTGCTGACTTGCACATGACTGTAAGAGCTCATCATTACCTTTCACTACGGTGTATCAAAATAATCCATGAGTGGAGGAGATGTATGTAAAGGTCAGGCATAGATGAAGTCATTTCAGTTAGTGTACAGAATGGGTACAAAAAAGTGTTTGACGGTGTAGAGTTAGATCGTGGATGCAGAAATAGTCAGTGTTTGTAGTTAGTAACTAAGTAGGTAGTAGTCAGTAGTAAATAGTAGTAGTAGGTAGGTAGTTGTTAGTACTTAAGGTCAGTAGATAGAGTTAGCAAATGATTCTCTGATGGATAGCAAAGGAGCTGGAAAAGAGCCATAGAAGGAAAGGAAATCAGATTTGCATTGAGATGCTTCTTAGGCATCACATCAACTCCAAGGAGTAAGAGTTTCTACTAAACAACATGCTTATTATTTATTCTTTTTTCCTCATTTTGATTGGCTTTCTTTGTCTGGGCCCTTAAAACTGAATGCTTTGTCACTCAGAGTTCTATTGTGGTTCTAAGCATTCTTCGCCTACTCGGTTAACTCTCGAATGAAATCTCTAATGTTCTCCCCCTTTCCAGCCTTCTCCTAGTTTATACTTCCTCCTTTCTGAGAACTTAATCTACCCTCTACTTAACCAAGGAGATTAGATTATGTAGTGCTAGTGCCATTGAGTTTTCTCCTTTACTCCAAAGCCAGTGTCTTTACCCTTTCTCTTTTTGTTCCTGCCTGTCTTAAGGGAAAACTTGTCTATCTACCCTGATGAAATACTCATCCCTCTTCCTAGGTTCTTATTCCAACCTCTTTCTATGTCTGTTTCTCAAAAATTTCTCCATTAATACCTCAGGATGAAAACAATGTCACTTGTTCTCTTTCTTCCTGAATTAAATAAAATTGTTTCTGGACTACCTGCCTTAATTCTTTCTTGTGCTTCCCCACGTATGAGCCTCAATTCCTGTCCTAGTGTTGACCGAAATGGTTACCTTCTGTTCTCTGTCATCAACAATTCACCATAAAAGAGACAGAAGCTCACTACAAAGAGCAAGAAAGTAGGCAGCTGGTAGGTTAGAATCTCCATCTTTAAGCAGAAAAATTCCCATAATAATTGTTCTATCTCTTTAGCATATTTGAGTTCTGTTGCTTTAAAACATTTGGCAGTGACAAGTTTAATGAAATTGCAGAGAGGTTAAGTGACTTGTCCAAGATTAGTGGCAAACTGAAGAGCTGGTATTTAGGTCTTCTGAATTCCTATTCTTAATTTTTAATATTATTAGGCATAACTAGGGAGACATTTTTAGGATAAGAGGTAAAATTCTTCCTTAAATGTTCATGAACGATCTTCTTCTATGTCAATATAATTTTAAATTATGAAGTCGTTTCTGTCACAAATGATTTCTTTCTCTCTGTCCAGGATGATGTATAGAGCCTGGTGATTGGGGCTCTTCATTCAGCCAGGCTTTGTGTGTAACATGAAGAGATTTGACTCTATATTGACATGGAAGATGATTTTTGGTTCTTGCCAATGTTGTAACTAAAATCAATATTGGATACTGTTAGAAATTTTCAGGCTGGGTCAGAGGACAGCTTTTGTGTTGGGAAAATCCTTGAGATACCTTCAATCTTAATCTGAGAAAGTATCTCCTCCTTCCTAACTAGTCAAATTTTGGGGGATTCCAAGGGAGAGGGTTTTTCAGAATTGACTTATAGACATTTTAGAGAGAGTTTTCATTATTCCTAAGCTTGACATCAAATATAAAAGAACACTATCCTTTCTCTAATTTCATTATCTTGACTCTTTTTCTTTTGTACTCTGAACAATTTGGTTCAATTGAAAGGGAGCCTATAAATGTCCCCAGAATACTTTTGGTTCTGGAACATTTTGACAATAGCAATTTCACAAAAAGCAAGAGATCCAGGGAATAAAAAATATGGCTGCATATTTTAGGTATATTCTTTCCTATGTTTTGAATTCTATCAAGGAATCAAATGCTTTGGGTTACGAAAAATAATTTTGAGTCAGTTAGTACTGTGTGATTGGAAACCTTGTGCGTCATTTTGACATGGTTGAACAGTAAAAAAAATGACCTGAAATGTTTCACAAGAAACTATATTTAAGGTTATACTTAAATGAAATAACATGAAATGTTGATGTAAAAGACAATAGTTTGATGTACTTTTATGTTTCACAATATATAAATTTAAATCACTTTAAATTATCATTAAATTACTATTTAGTTAACAATAAACTAAAAAGACACAGGGATTATAAGAATGTGGTTTTAGAGGTAAAAAAAATCTACTTCAATTTTTTTTAACCTCTCAGTAGTCTAAGAGTACAATTACTTTTCACTAACTGTGTTTGGTTTTTGCACATCGTGCATAGTAAGCAGGCATCTTCCATTTGCTGAGTTTTCAGTTATCTCGCACTTTGATTTTTTACTCACTTTGCAGTCACAAGATGAGAAATGTAGACACTGTGTACAAACAAGAAGTTCGTGCAAAGTCAAGCTCTCAAAACCACATGCAAGACTCAGTGGCACATGGTTTCGAGCTCACACACTCCAGGATCATGTAATACAGGCATGCAGACAGGAGGGAAGTAAAGCACCTACATCATGAAAATAGAGGATGATGAAAGAGAATGACATTTTCTTTATGACAATTATCTAATGCAAACCGTATACCCATAACCTTTATCAGAGTGGAGGAAGGAGCAGATAAGTGACTTTTTGTGGGGAGGGGGAAACTGTATCTAAATATTACTAGAGGTCAAGTTCTTGTTAAAGTTAAGGATTTCTATTCTATACTTGGCCTCTTCCAGGTTATCTTCTCCAGGTCCTTGCTATGTATTTCCTTTGCTACATCATGCAAAAAAGATCAGAACTAACATTGGAAATCATTGAACAAGCTCTAAACCTGACAGATAACAAGGGTGTGCTCCACAATTTACACGAGAATTAAATTGGATATAAATACCTCCTGTTCTTACCGGTGGGTGTTGTGATTCCATGTATTAAGGTGTGAAGCAGACAGGAAAGAGATAAATCTTTCATAAGTACATTGTAAATAGGCAAGTGGTATATAAACCATATTCATAGGTAATCGAGTCAAACAATGAAAGCTAAATAGTTGTCAAAAAATAGACTTTATCACAAAAATGGTCACAAAACTAGTTATATGGAGAGGGAATATACAATATCTAATTGTTTTATTACTGTTAGTGAAATAATCTGGTAATATGGAACAACAGAATCCCCAATAGTTTCTGAATGCTGATATCTTTGTTCAACAATAATACAGATGGAAATATAGACGTGATCAATCTGTAGGTGCTTTCTTAGGAAATTTAAGTTATATCATAGTGATATAAATTTATCAAATGAATTTTCACAAGTAACTTTGGGATAATTAGAAATAACTCGTGTAATTCACTTATGCTTTTATAAGAAATGTGCTAATTGATTAGCTTATCAGATGAAAATTTTTATAACGGCATGTCCTTACTTCTCAGTCAAATAAATCACATGCGGCTTTAATATACTTATCCTTACATGGCTTTCAAATCGGGGAATAATTTGCAATGCTTTCTGCCCTTTGACTGCTCATTTTGGACCTTTGCTTTTTTGTCAGAATATTACCAGTCAAATAAAAATGTTAAAGTAAATTGAATTGGCTCACTTATGCAAAAGTTGTGTTATGCTGTTCATGTCATTAAATGTGAGTGGTTTGATTTTCTGAAGAATTCTTAGAAACAGGGTCCTCGCCCAGTGGAGGAGTTGGCACATGGGAGAGCATCATATTTTTAATCTTTCTTAATAGATCTGTGATATGCCATAGAATTTGGGTGTGTCACATAATTTATCTTTAGGAATCAGTGTCTATAATGAAACAGGTCAAAACAATGTGTGCAATTCACCTAATAATAAAACGAGCTTTTTAGGCCATGGTCATGTCATTAATTATGTTGATTTTTAAACATTGATAGAAGTGGGAGGAATTATGAAAAGTGATTGTTGATGTTGAATTTGCTTAAAAGTTATGAAGAAATCCATATTTCCCCTTGAAAGGAAAGATGCATTAAACCAGGTACAGTAAAAGGGCACATAGTTAGTTGTTGTAAATATAGAAAAATTCGTCCTTAACAGAAACATGAAACTTCCAATCATAAAATGCTTATGGCATGCTTAAGTTCCCTGACCTCTCCCACAAATCCTCAAAATGTCCTGTTTTTTTATTTTATTTATTTATTTTTTTAAAGGAATGTTAAGTTTGGATTTCTGTTTGGGGGCATCAGAGTGGTTGCTACTATTTACTTGTCAAATCTTAATACACATGGGTCCAACTATTTTTTGGGGTGCTGGCAGCTAGGACAAGTGGTGAAAGCCCGAATCCTGTTAGTAATGTTCTCTCTAACCAGAAGTGGGAACTCTACTACACAGTTATATCAGTTTGCATCATGTTATAATGCCTTTGCCACACAATATAACTAGATATAGCACCATGCAATGCCATGAATTGAGAATGAGACACTATCTCCAGGGGAGAAAATAAACATCCGAGAGGAAAACAAAAGCAAGGGGTTCAAAGCTGGTGAGACTGGATTTCCCATTTGAACTGTAGCTATAATGCCTGAGGTACTTCCATTTTGGAAAACAGAAATACATACCATGTTCATGTCAATGCCATTGGTGTATGTCCACGCATGCTGGAAATATTCTTCAAGCCGTTGCCTCAGAGGGTTGGGGATTTGGTGAAAGCGAATGAACTCTTTTACTCGAAGCATCTGCATGTGGTACCTGGCAGTTCCCGAGTACAGTCTTTGGATAATTGCAGATACATTTCCAAAAATGCTTGCATACATTAGTGCTGGATTGGATAAAAAACAAAGTTATGGGGAAGACTGCACTTGGACATTCTTATATCTTGTCAGAATCTCAAGTTTGTAGATTTTTTATTATCTCAGTCCACTTGTAAGGACTTACCACTGGCCAAAGGGGAAAAAATCAAGTTAAGCCAATACTATTGTAAATTTTATAATTTTGATGATAAATCTGGGGAGGAAATGTCTCCAAATTCACCATGGATTCTAAATTAGGATATAAACTCAGATTGTTTACATTATCAACCTATGATCGGGAATATTGACTAAAGAGATAAATGCCTTTAAAATAAACATTTTCTTTGTAGTGCAATAGAATATATGGCACAGAGTTACCACAGATATGTTTTCTGGAGCTGGAATTAAAATGGTTATTTTTAAATTGTGACATCTCAGCCTCTCATACTCAAACCAAACCTTTTAATATTAAAATTCTATTATAAACCTCAAGGTTATCTTGAATACTTTGGTTTTGCTAAGGCATGATATATTGCTTTAAGGAACAAATACTTTATTTGTATACAATATTTAACCTATTAAAATTCATTTTTACGTATTTTTACATGAGAAACAGATATCCCTGGCTTAGAATATGAGTTTATCATTTTATTTTTGTAAAAAAAAAAAAGAATATATATTTCCCTTTTATCTGTGAGAAGAAAAAACTTCAATGAGAACCCTTGCTATATATTCCAGTACTTAAGTAGAACACCCTTTTAAGTGTTTTCTGGGTTAAATCTTTATGATTTAAAATAAGCTTTTTGAGTATCTTCTCTTTCCTTTTATGTTTGTATTGTTTCTAATAATCCTAAAAGAGCACTATATTCTGTATACAAAGTCAAATCATGATGCAGGGTCTGTATTCTGATCTTTGGGCATGTGTCAGAATGCAGAAAGAGGGCAGAGTATGTTTAAGGCACTGGAACTTGCAATACCCAGAGCAGGTGGTAAAAAATGATCAAAGGGTTTGATTCAACTGTACTCAACAAGCATCCCTCCCCCCACCCCCGACACACTTTACAAACCATCACTTCTATAAACCCTTCAATCATTTTTGAAGTAGATGTTGACTAAATTCAGGTTAAGGATTTAAAAGCAACTTATCTTCTTGGTCATTTGCTTTCTTTTCTATCTGATCTTCGTCTCTTGGTTCATATGGCCTTGTGTACCATAGATGTTTCAAGTCAGAGTATGTCATAGAGAGAGGAATGGCCCTTTGTTTTTATCTATTTAAAGGGATGCAAGTTGGGGAGATCTATAGTGAGGCTGATTTGGGATGTGTGAAAGAGAGTAATTCTCCGTAATGTACACAAGTTGTTTAGATTGGATCTTCCACAGAAAAAGACTCAAACCTAATTTGAGTAAATGAATAGTTGATTAAGAAGAGAGTTAGCAATACTTGCCTGAAACTCATTCCTGTGATCCAAGGAGATTCATGTGAAAAATGTTTTTTAACTCTTCCTAATTGTAGTGTTGGAAATTTTATGCATGCTATTGCGTCTCCAAATATCTATAATTTTCTCAGGAAATAGTTATAGTTGCATGGATAAAGTTCACTTGATTTAATCAGAGAGTGCATACTCAATGCCAATTATTTTACCTAAACCACATAACTACTTTGAGGCGAGTCAGAGAAAACATTCTTTGTTTGTAATACATACTATGGTTTCAGTTCTACATTGCGGCTTTATCTCCACACTGCTATGAAAATGAACCAAAATATTAGCCTGGGTCATACATAGGTATTTCCATTCATTGACAAGATGGCAAAATCTAGCTTATAAGCATGTATTTGTATATATGAATAACCTGTATTTCTCTTAGGAAATTCTGTGATGGCTTTTTAAATTATAATGAAGGGACAAATTATTTTTTCTAAATTTTTTTAGGAGCAATTGGACCCATAAGCAAAGAGAGTAGCACAACATAGTTATATTCTTTATACATTATTTAGTCTGCCTATAAATTGGCATATGAGTCAAAAGTAAGATGGTAGGCTATATAAAGGCATTTCTCTTCAACTCAACATTTTATTTAGCTTTCCTCAATAGATAGTTGTAGTTTCACCAGATGCCTTGTTTTAATTTTGGATATTATAGAAACAAAACAGGTATATCTTAAAACCTCCTTCAGCACACCACACCCCAAATTTGATATGCTAACCAAACGAATGTTAGTAGGTCGTTAAGCCTTAGCTGAAATGTGCCGATAGAATCAATCCATGTGTTTTCTACCTAATACACAAACCTTTAAAAAGTTTTAACCTAAAAAGTTAGATGTTATAGGTGTGTAATTTATATACGATAAGTAGGTGTTAATTGTACAGACCAATTAATTTTGACCAATGTATATGCTGCTATAAACACAATCAAGATATAGAACATTTCTACTACCCCAAAAGATTCCCTAGTGTTCATTGGCTGCCTGCATACTCACTTCAGAACCTAGACAACCACCAAGTTCCAATGTATATCATTAAAGATTAGTTTGCATTTCCTAGGTCCTTAGAGGTGGAATCATAATGTGTACATTTGTGTCGACTTCTTTTGTTCAGCATGTTTTTGAAATGAATCTTGTTGTATATATCAATAATTTGTTCTTTTCCTTCTTTCTTTTTTATTTTTTAATCACTGTGCAGTTTGCATCCCATGGCTCTACCAGTTCAGTTCATCTCTTCTGTTCACAGCTCACTGCTTCTAATTTTTGGTTATTATGAGTAAAACTGCCCTGAACATCTGTGTACAAGTCTTTGCGTGGGCATATATTTCCATTTCCCTTCCAAACACCTAGGAGTGGAATTGTGTGGTATGTTTACCTTTATAAGAAACCACTCGACTGTTTCTCAAACCTGTGTCAATTTATACTCCCTACAGCAATATATGACAGAATCAGTTGTTCCCAAATCAACAGTTGGTACTGCCAGTCTTTCATTTTAACCTTGTAGTGGGCATGTAATATCTCATTAGAGTTTTCGTTTACATTTCCTGATGACTAATGACATCATTTCCTGCAATTCTTGCCCATTCCTTTATTTTCTTTTGTGAAATATCTGTTTAAATCTTTTGCTTCTTTTAAAATTGAATTGTCTTTTATCACAGAGCTGGAAGAATTCTTGATATACTCCATTACAAATTTTTTCTTTTCTTTTTTTTTTGGTCTAAGTATTGAGAGTATTTTCTTCTAGTCTATCATTTGTCTGTTCCTTTTCTTAACAGTGACTTTTAAAAAGCTGAAGTACTCATTTTGATGAAATACAATTTATCAACTTTTATTGTATGGCTCAGGATTTTTTTGTTTCAGTTTTGGTAATTTGTTTCACTCAAACAGCTTTTCTATTATATCTAAATTGTCATACTTATTATAAAGTATTTCATAATCATATTTTATTATTCTTTTAATATCTTTATAATGGATATAATATCTTTTCTTCCAAAGACATATAAGACATTGTTAACTGATGTCTTCTGTCTTATCAGTCTAATAGGAAAATTATCAATTTTATTGATCATTTAAAATTTTTTAAAAAATATTTTATTTATTTCTGAGAGACACAGAGAGAGAGAGAGAAAGAGAGAGAGAGAGCATGAACAGAGGAGGGTCAGAGAGAGAGAGACACAGAACTGGAAATAGGCTCCAGGCTCTGAGCTGTCAGCACAGCTGACACAGAGCACGAACCACGAATTGTGAGATCATGACCTGAGCCGAAGTTGGACGCTTAACCGACTGAGCCACCCAGGCGCCCCTTTATTGATCTTTTAAAGAGCCAGAATATACTACCATTACTTTTCTCTAATGTATGATTTCTATTTTATTCACTTTTGCTCTTATCTCTTATATTTCTTCTACTTATATGTTTATTATGTTTATCTTAAAACAGAAGCTTAGATCTTTGATTTTTAGACCTTTCTTTTTAAATATAAACACTTAGGGATGCCTGGGTAGCTCAATCATATGTCTGACTCTGGATTTTCTTATAGTCGTGGGATAGTTTGAGCCCCACATCGGGCTTAGCACAGAGTTGAGAATGCTTGGGAGTCTCTCTCTCTCCCTCTCTCTGCCTTTCCCCCAACTCATGCTCTCTCTCTAAATAAATAAATAAACTTAAAAAAATAAAAAAAACACTTAAAGTACACATTTCTCTCTGAGCACTGTTTGAGCTGTCTCTTACACATTTTGATACATTTTATTTTCATTTTCATTTAGTTAAACTATTTCCCAGTTTCTCATGTGATTTTTTTTCTTTGAACCATAGGTTATTTTCAAGTGTGTTACCTATTTTCCAAATATCTATCACTCTTTCTTTTCTTCCTTCCTTTCCTTTCCTTTCCTTTCCTTTCCTTTCTTTTTTCTTTAATGTTTATTTATTTTTGAGAGAGAGAGTATGAGCAGAAGAGGGGCAGGGAGAGATGGTGAAAGGAAGACACAGAATCCGAGGCAGGATCCAGACCCCAAGCTGTCAGCACAGAGTCCGATGTGGGGTCTGAACCCACAAATCATGAGATCATGACCTGAGCCAGAAATCAGATGTTTATCCAACTGAGCCACCCGGCGCCCCCTTTCTTTCTTTTCTTCCTTTCTTTCTGTTTCTGATTTCTCTTGTGGTCAAAGATATACTTTGTATGACTCAATACTTTACATGCATTAAGATTTCTTTTTGGTCCAGAATGTGTCTGTCTTGAGGACTTGTAGTTCAACAGATGGTCTATCTTAGTGAATGTCCCACATATACTAGAAAATAATGTGTATTCTGCTGGTATTCTTCAATTTCCAGTATGTCAAGTTAGTTGATAGTATAGTTCAAGTCTTTTATATCTCTACTGATTTTCTGTCTACTTATTCTATGAAACACAGAGGAGTGTTAATTGCTAACTATAACTGTAAATTTGTCTTATGAATTTGTCTATTTTTTCTTTAGGTTTTGTCAGCTTTTGTTTGATGTAATTGCTCTGTAATTGAGGGTCTACACACTTAGGATTGTGGTATTTACTTTGTCTCTGGTAATAGTTCTTGTCCTAAAGTCTTCTTTGAAATCAATACTATAAAATGTAAACTGCTTTACATTTTCTCATAATTAGTGGTTGTATGTACATCTTTTTCCACCATTTTTGTTTACCTGTGTCTTTATATTTTAAGTGTGTTTTCTTTAGAGTTGATGGGGCACCAGGGTGACTCAGTTGGTTAAATATCTGACTTTGGCTCAGGTCATGCTCTCACAACTCGTGAGTTTGAGTTTGGCGCCAGGCTCTGTGCTGACAGCTCAGAGCCTGAAGCCTGCTTTGGATTCTGTGTCTCTCTCTCTCTGCCTCTCCCTTGCTCATGCTGTCTCTCTCTCTCAAAAATAAATAAACATTAAAAAAAGTAAAGAGCATACAGCTGAGCCTAGTTAATATCTATCACCACATATAGTTACAGAATTTTTTTCTTGTAATGAGAACTTTTTTAAAGATTTACTTTTCTAGCAACTTTCAAATATATAATATAGTATTATTAGCTACAGTCACCCTGCTGTACATTACATCCTTATTTATTTATTTACTTATTTATTTTAATAACTAGAAATTTATTTTTAATCCCTTCACTCATTTTACCTATCCCTCACCCCCTCTGGTAACCAATCTGTTCTCTGGATCTATAGGTTTGATTGTTTTTGTTTTTGCTTGTTTGTTTGTGATTTTTTGTTTTTTTAGATTCTACATATAAGAGAGATTATAGGGTCCTTGTCTTTCTCTGTTTGATTTATTTCACTTAGCACATAATGCCTCAAGTTCCATTTATGTTGTTACAAATGGCAAGATTTCATTTCTTTCTTCTCATGGCTGAATAATATTCCATTGTGTATATATGATATATCTTCTTTATTGATTCTGAGTTAAATTTTTTCTCTTGATTATGGGTTACATTTTCCTGTTTCTTAGCCTATCAGTTTTTTCATGGATGCGGACACTGTGAATTTAACATTGTTCATTACTGGATATAAATGTTGGATACTATTCTTGCGCACAGTTAAAATATTTGTAGATCGGCTTGTTCCTTTTGAGGTTTATTTTTTTCTTTAAGGTTTGTTAGGGATAGACTAGCCCTAGTACTATGGCACTATATTTCTGAAATTTCTGATGAATACCTTTGATATTCAGTGAAGGCTTTCCATTCGCTGACAGGAACTTGAATATCTCCAATTCCTATGTGTGTTGTGGAAGTAGATCAGCTTACAGTACTTCTGGTATTTATTTGCAAGGCTTTGAGGAGTTTGCTTGTGACTTAGTATTAATCAGTAGAGCCAAGGAGATACCTCTGCAGGTTTATGGAGGGTTTGTTTGTTTATTTGTTTTTTGCCTTTGCTGCCTCCTCTCTGGTAGTCTGTCTGCAAATGTTAGCACTTCAGGCCCTATGATCTCTGACCTTGTTTCCCTAACTCAATAGGACCACTGTTATCTGCGTAAGTTGCTTCTCCTTTAAGTATGATCCAGAACGTGCCTCCAGGCAGAAAGCTGAAGATATCACAGAGCCCATCTTATTTATTTTCCTTCTTTCAGGGATCAAAATTCCCTTTTAACTGCTTGGCAATGTTTGAAAACAGTTGCCTTATGTATTGTTTAGTATTCTGTTATTCTCAAAAATGTTGTGAGGGTATGGTAAATTTTCAGTTACTCCACTATGGCTAGAAGCAGAAATCCAGTAACTTCTTTCACACACTATAAAACAAGAAATTCTCCCAAGATGTGTGTCAAGAAGATAAGAGATGGAATACATTTGCCTTTTATACTGGTTTATGTATTTTTAAAATTAAATGTGTATATTATATTTATAATATTTAAATAAAATATAAACATATATTATAGCACACAGATATAAAATGTAAGTGTAAGTTGTATATTCATACTTATTTAATATTTGCTTAAATATACCTTAATTTTTCATATTGAATTGTGTACTCTTTTATTTTTTTAATTTTTTTAAAGCTTTATTTATTTCTGAGAGAGAGAGACAGCATGAACAGGGGAGGGTCAAAGAGAGAGGGAGAATCTGAAGCAGGCTCCAGGCTTTGAGCTAGCTGTCAGCACAGAGGCCAACACGGGGCTAGAACCCACAAACCGGGAGATCATGACCTGAGCCGAAGTCAGATGCTTAACCGACTGAGCCACCCAGGTGTCCTGAATTGTGTATACTTTTAAAATAAATTCTCTGGTCACTGTTCTTTGTACACATTCAGTAGTACAATTGGTAACTGTCTTTGCAAATAGCGGCTTTTAAATGTATCTACAGACATTTGAGTTGTTTGCATATAGTTAGATGATAGTTTTTAATGTTTAATTTTTAGTCTCCTTGAATTGTATTGCTGTAAGAGGGTGGCTCTGTCGGTTGCTCCTCAGACTTTGACTTAGGTCATGATCTTGCAGCTTGTGAGTTCAAGCTCTGTGTCAGGCTCTGGGATGACAGCTCAGAGCCTGGAGCCTGCTTTGGATTCTGTGTGTTTCTCTCTGCCCCTCCCCTATGCGTACTCTGTCTCTGTTTCTGTCTCTCTCAAGAATAAATAATAAACATTAAAAACATTAAACAAAAATAAATGAATATTGGATTTAAAGAAGCTTAAGGATGATAAGAGAGTTGAACATAATAACTAAGCTATATAGACTATAACTAGTATTAGTACATGTACAATATTTTATATTATATTTTTAGATATTGTGTTTTATTTTAGACTAAAATTGGGACACTCACAGATCTGAGGATTATGTATTTAGTGCAGAAATAAAACTAAACAAAGACAACCAAATCATTGTCTAACACAATTGAATCTAAATGGAAATATCATGTGTAGATACACTCATATACATCAAATGGCTAAGTACATTTTAGGGCATACTTATTAATAAGTTTTGAGTTTTAATTTGACCTTTTTTCTTTATTTATAGCATAACAGGTCATTATTGAACTTTCTAGGAATACCTATAATTTTTTTCCTGTGTTACATTGAGCTCTACATAATCTCTTTCTGATTAAGATTTGTAGAACCAAGTCTGTTATTCAAATAAAGGATATTATGTGGAATATGATTGTATCTTACTCTACTCAATGAACTAGAGTGTTTTCCTTTTCATAAGATATGAAAATTGTCTGCAGAACACAAGGATTTTTCTTAAATAATCAATAGAAATAGCCTAGTTCTATATTTAAGAAGGAAGGAAGGGGAAAAGGAACGAAGGTAAAAAATTCTGCCAATAATCTTGATTTAGGGATTAGATATTGGGTATAGACCAAATAAAGAACTGGGTTTTCTTTAATTTAAGATAATTTAATTCATGATAAATAGTACCATGTATTTAACGTAATCCTCACAAATGATGGGGATTCCCTGAGTGGTGAGCGGGTTAAACTTCAGTTCATTTAAAAAATCCCTTCTTGCAAATGCTAAGTTTCAATTTGTATATATGCTTTATTAAAAGTATATTTTTTTTTACACAGATGTTTAAATAATTAGGAACAGACTTTTTAAAAATTTTCTTTGTTTGCTACCTATTTCACTAGATTGATAATTTCTGTATGGTATTTACTGGCAGTTGTAATCACACAGTGGTTGGGATTTTGTTTGTTCTGAGAGATTCACTCTCTCTGGAATGAATGTTTCCATTTTTCCCAGTAGGTCCTTGTTTATTACCTTCTGGGTACAAGGTTCCATCTGTGTTTATAGACCAGACTTAGCCTGAATCTGTTGAATCTGTTATTTGAATATAATGCTATTTGCTTATAGCAATCTTAGTAAAAAAAAAAATACTAAGACATATATATGAAAAGTAAATTTTAAATACAATGAACAATAAACTGGGTTCATTGGTTTAAATTTCATAAATAAAGTTTATATAAACATATTTCATTAGTCAATGTGTTAACATTTAAAAATCAATTCTGGATCTATTTTCATATTTGTACACAATCTAAGGATGATGTCCTTTTTTAAGCATTAAAAATCCACTATGCTTTCATCAATTGCTGCTTGGTATCAGCAAGGTTATCTTTAGTGACTCCATGGTATGGTTTTCAAGAAATATTTAAACATCTTTATTAATGCAGTGTTTTGTTTCTTATTCCAAAAAACATACCTCATTAATGATGCTCATGACATCATCTTATTACAAGGTAAAGAGCAATCACTGAAATTTGTCATGTCATAGGGAAAGGCATTTTCAGTCAGTAAGTGGTGAAAAAAAATACATATGTTTATTTGTGTATACATAGGTCTATAAATGAAGATATATAAGAAACATTTCTATTATTTCCATATATTTTATATAGAAATAGATTTTTTCTATTAAGAAATATATATGTATATATTTATTTCTATCTATCTGGTAATATAATGTAAACTAATCCTTCCCATTCTAATCTGGTTTCAGCTTAAAATAGAAAATAATCATTGAGAACAAATTACAGACACTTCCACAGCAGTAAAAAAGTGAACTACAAGTCTCAATTTCCTTATCCCAAGATCCATGTCACTCTAGTTTTATCTTTGTGATTTTCTGAGGTCCTGAAAGTCCTTTGGTGTCTCCCCTTCACAGAGAGAATCCCTTTGATAGAATATAATACCCATATATGTAATTCCATTATTACAGTTTTCTATAATTTTTTCTTCGCCTTACTCTTAATGTTCTAGCGATATCAATTTTGTGATATTATTTCACCTTAATAGATAACAAAAGAGAAATCTACTTACAGCCAATCAACATGACACAGATTGAAAAGATTTTCTCCGAATTGGTGTTAGGAGACACATTCCCGAATCCTACACTCGTTAAGCTGCTGAAGGTAAAATAAAGTGCTGTGACGTATTTGTCTTTAATGGATGGTCCGGAACTTGAGTCACTGTCATTGTAACGTTTCCCAATTTGTTGTCCTAAGGAATCCAACCATCCGATTTTGTCTGTCAGGTAGGGCCTTTCTACATTCCCAATTGCATACCAAATGCAAGCCAGCCAGTGAGCGATCAAGGCAAATATGCACATTAAGAGCATTAGAACAGCAGCGCCATATTCTGAATAGCGATCAAGTTTCCGGGCCACTCGCACAAGACGAAGGAGCCGAGCTGTCTTCAAAAGACCAATTAATGTTGTTGTCTGTGGAAATAAATGTGTATGGTCAGAAACGGTTGGCAAAGAACTCAGTGTATGTTCCTGTGAAGCAAGGTAGGTAGAAACAAGTCAAAGGAAGATGGTAGCACTGAAGATAAATGAATATTTGAATGATGTATTAAGGTTAGTTTTAATTTTACATCTGCTTTGGAAAATACTTTGAAAGTGTGTGGTACATTAATTCATATCTTGGTATGCAAGACCCATGGGACAGAAACTCTGTCTAGCTTATGCTCTAACCAAGTGCCTTGGAGGTAATGAACACTCGTTAAATCCTCCATTCACCAATAAGCATCCCCTGTGTTACTGGTGTGACTAGCAAGTGCCCACACACTGGGATTATAGCGTTGAGCAAACAGACATGATCACTTTCATCATAGAAACATACTTATTTACTAGACAAAATGCCTTCTCTAGTGAGGAGAAATGAGGTCCACTGTCTCCTGGGGAGAGACAGATATTTTTAAAGAAACAAACAATAGGATCATTTAAAGAGTAAAAAAAATGTGATATATATAATAAGACAAAGTGGTATGATAGAGGGTGTTTGAAGGCATGAGTCCGGATGGAGACTGCTTTAGGAGGAAAGGCCAAAGAAGAACTTGCTGAGGAGCTGATATTAGAATTGAGAGAAACCCGCATAATGAGAAAAACCAGGCAAGCAGATAATTGGGAGACTTATTGGATGATTGCATGCATGCCTTAGGCACTATATTTAAATTCATTTTTCCTTCCTAAGTGTTAAACTGATAAATTGTTTCTTGATGTCCCGATGATATTATGTATTTTTCTTTGGGGTGTGATATGTGTAATTAATTGTATGATGATTACTGACCAGGTATCTAATGATAGGACACTTCTATATAATAACAGGATACTTCACTGGTTGTTTGGATTTGAAATCTGGTAAGTACAAATTACAAGTTCATTTCTTAGGTTTCCTAAATAATGTCAGCTATAAGTACTATATAATTCACAGGGCATATAATTATTCCATAGTTACATGGTGTTTACCAATCAATTATTGAGTCATTTTATGTGTTCATTGTTGGTGTTTATTTCCCAAAGTACATCCAACCGCATTAGGAGCACTTATATTTTAATTAAAGGAAGAGCACATGGCAGAACTATCACCCTCTATCCATACTTACTTGGTGAGAAAAAAGCGCTAAATATTAAGAAAAATAGTTTCATTAAAATTCTATAACAAGTGTTGTAGTTTCTTTCTTTCTTTTTCTCTAGATTGGTCAGCTAGAGGATGGGAGATCCTGGAGTCTCCTTTGAATTAGTTTTTAGTCTGTATAGGTGAGAAGAGCTTGTATAGTTGGGATGTGCTTATTACATATGGGCTCTGGTCTTTGTTCATTATGGGATGTGTGGAGAAGTGAGTCTTCTCTGTTTCCAATGTTGAGTTACTGTTTTTCAAGGTGGAATAAAGAAAACAGCAATTTTTCTTCACAACTGTAAAAGTATATCTCTTCTCAACAAATAAAGGGAGAGTTTACTTTATTCTTAAGTAGTTCTCTGGAACCAAAGTCAACGTTCCATCATTTGAATTATCAACATTTTAGCTAATCAGTTATTTTTTTTTTTTGGTCAAATTTAGTTTGTTCTTTGTTTCAAGTTTTTATTTAAATTCTAGTTAGTTAACATATAGTGTAATATTGGTTTCAGGAGTAGAATTTAGTGATTAATCACTTCCATGTTGCACCCAGGATTTATCACAGGTGTCCTCCTTAATACATCACCCATTTAGCCCATCCCACTTCTACTTTCCCTCCATCAACCCTTGGTTTGTTCTCTATAGTTAAGAGTGTCTTATGGTTTGTCTTCCTCTCTCTATTTTTTCTCTATTCCTTCCCCTATGTTCATCTGTTTTGTTTCTTGAATTCTACATATAACTGAAATCATATGGTATTTGTTTTTCTTGAACTTATTTCACTAAGCATAACACACTCTAGCTCCATCTACATTGTTGCAAATAGCAAGAGTTCATTCTTTTGATGGCTGAGTAATATTCCATTTCGTCTTCTTCATCCAGTCATGGTCAATGGACATTTGGGCTCTTTCCATAATTTGGCTATTGTTGACAATGCTGCTATAAAGTGCATGTGCCTTTCTGAATGAGTATTTTTGTATCCTTTGGTATAAATACCTAGTAGTGCAATTGCTGGGTCATAGGGTAATTCTATTTTTAACTTTTTGAGGAACCTCCATACTGTTTTCCAGATTGGCTGCACCAGTTTGCATTCATACTAACAGTTCAAGAGGGTCTCCTTTCTCCACATCCTTGCCAGCATCTGTCACTTCCTGTGTTGTTAATTTCAGCCATTGTGACAGGTGTGAGGCAGTATCTCTGAAGTTTTGATTTGTATTTCCCTAATGATGAGTGATACTGAACTTCTTTTCATGTGTCTGTTTTAGCTGATCAGTTGTGTATTGGGACTTTGGAACAAATGAATGTATGAATTCTGTATCTACACCCATCTATCATCTTGGAGTTATTTATTTCATCTCTAAGCCTCAAATTTTTCATCTGTAAATGAGTATAATAAGGCCTCCTCTTATGTTTGTAGGTAATGCCCAGTAAATAGTTGCTTTTTGTTCTTATTTAAATATCTCATATGCTTTAGTTTCTATCAGTAAGTGGGAACATTATATTGTAAAATGGATTGATAGAGCCACATGTTTTCCAAATCCATTACTTTGATATCTAGAATTCAAAATAGAGGCTTTCCAACACTGGCCTTTGGCATCCTCAGGAAAGGGCAAGAATTTTAAAGATAAGAACATCATCTAGATGCACTGACTGCTTGGACTTTAGTAACAGGAATCACTGATTCAATGTGTCCCTTTCTACACTTCACAGCTTGTTTGTGTGATTATATTTCCTCTGAGATCTGTTACCTATTTGCTTGTGTTGAGAAATCAGAAATATTGGAGATTATTGTTCAAAACTTATTTTCTTTGGAAGAAAATTTCTCTCTGAAACTCAAAATAAATGAAATATAATGAAAATTCTCTAGGGTATTTGGTTAATGAAGTGAAATGCTGCAAAACAAATGAGATGTTTTAATAACGTATTGTGATAATAAGTACTAATGACTTTTGTGGCTGCCAAGATAGTAAAGCAAAAATGATGTTATGAAAAAAGATAATCCATCTGCTGTATAGGCCACCTCCTTCCTTTTTCTCTCTCTTAAAAGAAATATCTGATGTGTTTCTTCTAGGACTATATCGAAATCAGGTAAAACCTAAATAACAGTAAGTTCTCTAAGCAGATAAGTGAATATAATTTATATAATAACACACAAGTGACATCTTTTCTGGACAAAAAAAAGGTTAAGAAATATGGCACATGATGAAGTCTCAACTCAACTGACATGCATACTAAATGACTGCAGCAGTAGAGAGAGGGAGGTAGGGGAGAAGAGAGGGAGAGGGAAGGAAGAAGAAAGAGAGAGAAAGGAAGAGGGAGAGAAAAGGGGGAGAAGCATCTTTCAGTTGCTTTATCTTTAAGTTGCTTCTAAGGATGAGTGAAAATTGACTTCAGTGGTGAAAGCCATTCTCTTGTGATTCCATAACATGGACCCAAGCATAACTACGTATGTTGTTTGGCAATGTAACAAATGACTTGATCTTATTTTTATTGTTATCAAGATGTTGCTAACACACCTGGGCCTTCTTCCTTAGCTACTGTTGTGTACAGCCTATCTTGTAGGTAGATGACACTTAAGATTGCAATATACTTTTCTTCTTCTTAAAACTTCTCTTTAAAGACTTAAGGAGTTTTGCCCATTTACACAAAGGAGAAAGTGATTGCACCAAGATCTCAGAGTGAGAAGACAAACAATGATCAATCTCTTCTTGCTGATTTAGTGGAGACTATTTGTCCCATTGTTTCCTCCAACATACTATCTCTGTATTAGGTGCAAATGAAAAAAGAGACCCACGACTACCTTACAGCTGTGTTAACATCAGAACATGGCTGAGGAGAATGTTTTCAGCATACATGTTTCTCTGATAATATATCTAATTTCATGTAATACTCAGACACATTATGTAAATCTATTTTTGTGTTTTTTCCCAGTGTTTGAAAACACAAATAAAATCATCCTTACACTTACCACAACAATTTAAAAAAATAGTAGAGGTAAAAATTTTTCTCTTAGATATTATTTCTTAACTTTTCACTGGTATTAGAAAAATACTGTCTGCTTATTGCTACTTTGGGTAGACTAAGAGTGCATAAGAGCTCAAGAGAGGTTTGTGTGATTACGCACTACAAAGATATCCTGATAATAAATAGATGGGGAAAGAAGTGAGCTACTTTGTAGTAGATTGAAGCAATGTATTTTGGTTTTTGGTCATGTTCATGAACTGCAGTACAGAAGACATAATGAACTCTAATAAGCCATTTCTTTGCCGCATTAGGATCTAAGCCAGTTCAGAACTCCTTTAACTGTGATTGAATGATATTTCCAACTTTTTTTGCCTGAATGCCACAGGAAAGAAGGTATACTTGCTTAAGACTTGTATTTTTAATGTATTTTGCCAGAACTTTTAAAATGTAAAGTGATTTTTTCCCCTGGATCTTCAAATTATTCAAATTTCTGGGTAGCTGAAGCATATCATCCAATTTCAATGTTTTTAAAAAGACCTACCCACATCCATGGTTTATTAAAGCCCTAGATACTTTCTTATACTGAGATAGAAGTTAGTCTCCTTTATTAAGTATGATTCTCTTAACTAAACATCTTTAAAAAATATATCCTCTAAACAATTGCAGTTTTGTAAACACGTTAGATACCAGGCCCAAACTCAAGATATTTTCAAGTAGATCAGGAAATATTCTCTCTAAGTGTAAGTGGAATTTATTTTAAAGACCTGGAATTAGAATAGGGGATTTCTTGTTAGTATCAAACAATTCTCTACTCAAGAATAAATTTGGCTACAATCAAACTGAGAAAGCCTCATCATTTAGAGAAAGTCTTATGCTCAATAATTTTTCAAAATAATTCCACTTTTTTTACATTTATTTGAGTGACAGAGAGAGACAGAGTGAGAATGAGGGAGGGGCAGAGAGAGAAGGAGACATAGAATCTGAAGCAAGATCCAGGCTCTGAGCTAGCTGTCAGTACAGAGCCCGATGCGAGGCTTGAACCCACAAACTGTGAGATCATGATCTGAGCTGAAGTAGGATGCTCAACCGACTGAACCACCCAGGCTCCCCTAATACCACTTTTTTAAAGTAAGCATTTTCAAGAATCTTACATGTAAAATATTTTATTTTAGATGCTTACTTTCCAAAACTTTTGCCTGTAGTCGGTGGACAGAATTATTCTTTTATAAATGAGGAACTATAAGTATGGGATCTTCAGTTTTGTCTACAGGATTGAAAGAATGAATCATCACTGAAAATCTCTCCTTAATCTATTATTCTGTTCTGTTTGTAAAGAAATAATTAGGTACAAGTGGGGAAATGGGAACTCTTAGTGAGTAATACATTTCATAACTCTACATTCATGGTTGCATTAGATTTCATTTCAATTCCCTCCTAAGATCTGGTACTTGTATTCACCATTCCATGAATTACTTACCCAATGAAACCCAATAATATTGAAGCTAGTTTCAAGTTCCTTCAGCTTAAGCCACATCTTTTCAATATTTCTAAGGACATGTTCACTAATACAATAAAAAAAGCCATATTTGAATATGTAAAAAACCTTAAGGAATTCACCTAGCTTATCCTTTCCTTATTCATACCAAACCTCATAAATTCCTCCACAAACTATGGATTTCAAACAGAAGGTTTTTCAACCCTCCTGGGAAAGTTACTCCAATATTTAACAGCCTTTACTGTAATGATGCTTTTATTTTTATTTTGTTTATGATTAACATTCAATTTTGGTACAAGTGGAACTCACTTTCCCTTTCTGTAATTATAATAACATGGAAAACTGGTCATCAAATGATTTTAAAACAGTAGTAAGAAATGTTACAATGAATAAAACATTATGGATATTAAATTTTTAAAATGGGAATTTGACTTGTTTTGAGAAATATGTAGCCCAAAATTGAAACTTATGCCATCTCTAGCAAATTGTAGACAATAGATGACATATACATAATAAATAAATGATCAACTTAATGCAAGATATATTTTTTGATGGAATGTTCTTATATTTCCTTGGTTCAAAAATTATTGCACTGGGGATCCTGTGTCTCTCACTTATCATGCCGCAAATTTTGGCAGGCATGACTGATAGTCTTAAATGCACACCAGTGTAGACATATGCCTTAACTCCCAAACAGCTATCTAAAGAGAGATACACTCGCTTTATGTGTAGACATAGATTATGTACACAAGTCTTCAAAATGGATTTTTTAATTTAAATTTGAAATGAGTGTGTCTCATGTTTTAGCAATTCACTTCTAACAAACTAATGACAGCTACTGTAGAGACCAGGTTCAGAAAGAATGCTGACAAGGTGATCAGAAATTTCTATACAGACAATTGCTAAATTTTTCCTTGTATCCATTCTATAATGCATCTAACAGACCAATGAAGCAAACATATCAAAGTGAACAGAAACTTTCCTTTTCTATTTAAACTGCCCATCAAAGAGCACTGTAAATACTTAGGTTTCAAAGACCTTGCCTACATTCAGGATTTATGAAAAATAACAGTAAACTGGGAATGGACAGAGGTTGACAAAGCAAGCTATGAGTCAAAAGAACACCAATTTTCAGGAAAGGAAGAGGTTAATGAATGTGTAGCTATAGAGAGTGCTCTAGGTTCTAACAGTTGATCTATCTGAAACTATGATATGCCACAGATAAGCAAAATATGGGAACACTTGAGGCAGATAATGAAAAGTTGACTTTTTGGAGGCTGAACCAATAGCATTATTCTCTTGCATCATTGATATTGAGATAATTTGCTATGGATGGCGTTGATGTAAATAAAAATTAAGAAATGGAGAATCTTTTCCTTCCTGGGTCTGTCTGGATGGCATTGACATCAGGAAGATATTAATGACATAGGCAAGCCTGGTTACTGTTAGTATTCCTTTCTTCAACATTTTTTTAACATTTAAAAAAATTAAATGATTGTTTTGAAGAGGTGAACAATTCTGCTCCTACATCCGCTTTAGTAAAAATGTATATGTCAAACTATCCTCAGCATTGCAAGCATGTATGTGTTATAGCTAAAATAATATAGATGCAAAATTGGTAAAGGTTTCCTTCTTTAGAGTTGAATGTTACAGTAGCTTACCATTTAGAGAAATTGGCAAGGAAGACATTAATGTTTAGCTGGCACTGACAAAATTGTTTTCTCTAAGGTCATCCAAGATGCTGTGATGCATAGTAAACAACATTTTAATAGCTCAGTTAGAATTAAGCAATTACAAAATCGTGATTGTTCTTATATTTAGTTTTAAACACTCCTTCACTTGATTGTTTATATCTTCATTTTGTAGAAGTGTTCACCAATGAGCACTTGAAAGCCGTCTCCTGGACTTCCTCTTTGTCCCAGATAAGGCCACCAGTTCTTGGATATCCAAACAGCAGAATCATTCCTGCCACTTTAAAAAATTCAGGTTTCAAGGCTTTACTTTAGACCTACCAAATATGAATCTCCAAACTTTTTAATAAGATCCACACAAAAATCAGTGCATGGTCCTGATGGAGAAGCACCGATCTAAACCAACCTTTACCACGATTATATCTAATTTATAATTCAATGGATCTCACTTCTTTTTCTTATATTCACATATATATGAATTTTCTAGCTGCTCATGCAGTCCTCAACTTGCCTACATGCCGTCTGTCTTGGATGACTGATAGGTACCTCAAACTTCACATGGTCCAAACAGGACTTTCTACCCCATAATGCACCTTTTTCTCCTTAGGCTCTTCCCATTTGGATAAATGAGGGGACACCTATAAAAGTCACTTAAGTATCCTCCATCCTCCAAAACATTTCAAACAAGAAGAAAGAAACAAGAAAATTTTTGAACCATCATTAATTCTGCTTTTTTCCCCTTACTCCAGCAATATTTAATCCATCAACAAACCCTAACAGCTCTCTTCTACTATTTTTCAAATATATCTACATCTCTTCACCTCTATTGCCACCATGTGGTGCAAACAATTGCTGTTTGTCTCTGCTGCATTATAGCAAAGGCTCTAATGTCATTCCTCTGCTTCTACCCTGACTAAACTTACTGTAAACATCAGCCATGAGGTCTTTAAAACTGTCTGTTATATCATGTTATTCCCACTCAGAATGCTCCACTTGAACCAGAATAAATATCAAATGTCACTGCTCCACGTGATTTGGTCCTTGTCTCTGCATTCTCATTTCTTAGCACTCAACTCCTAACTCACAATGGTTCAGCCCAGCTTCCACTGGCCTTGTTTCTCTTCTAACATGCCAAGCTTGTTCCCCAGTTGGGTCATTTTCACTACTGCCTTCTTCTGCTTGAAAAGCTCTGCATGTGTTTTCATGAGGCTAGTTTCTTTGGATCAAGTCTCAACTCAAATGGCCTCTTCCCAAAGGCCTTTCTTAATTTCCCCATCCAAATTAGCCACCTACTGAAGTCACGCTGCACTACATGGCTATTTCTTGTCAGCTCACAAAGTTCTCAAGAGGAAAAACAAAATAGCCCCTTCCTTCACCATGTGCAACCTTCTCATACTGCCTTTTCCTCCTCCTTTTATTACCAAATTCCAGAAGGAAGGAGTCCTACTCAGTGCCTGTTAATATCTGAAGACACTTCATTTGGCTTGTGGCCAGTATCTGATCCAATTGCTACCAGTGCATACTGAACTGACCCACCCAGTGACCTGTTTTCAGTCTTCATCCTACTTTATATCTTTACAGTACTTGACACCATCTTCTTGAATTCTTCCTTACTTCCTAGTAGAGTGAGGTAGTAGAAATCCTGTCATGCCTTCAGTGGTCTCCAACAACAAAACAATTTTCTGTCCTATATAATTTTTCAATGTCCCACAGTCATTTATAGGCGAAAATGAAATTTACTTACTGAGCTTCAATGCTGGGTTTTACATACAGACAGATATTGACTTCTGTAATTTTAATATTCATGAAAATATCCAGGAATTTAGCTACCATGTAAACTGAGAGATAATGAACTAGTTCAGTTTGGACCTTCATTAACAATTGTTTACTATTTCAGGAAATTACATCTTCAATGATAACAGGTCTTGTAGTATGTGTGTACTGTGTGTATACATCATGGCTGTGCCAGTCTACATTTGTTGTTATCATGGTCATGAGATTTCTAGGTATGTGTAAATGTTAATATATGCATGTATATACATATCTACCTGCATATATGGATGTATACACATAAAAACCTATATAAGCACATACATATCCAACTCTGTGTTAAGATAAAAATAGAAGATAAACCGATAATATTCAGTTTAACGTTGAATTTATTCCTCAAATATGAACTTTATCATTATAACTAAGTACAAGCATCTGATAACTTAATTATATCATTTAACATAGACATATCTGAAGCATTTGTTTATTCAACTAGGTATTTTATGAACAGTTCTTTTATTTCTTCTTTATAATAAGGGTGGGCATTATGTATTATATTTGTGAAATTATCTGTATACAAAGGCTATCTATCTATCACTCTTATTTACCAATCATAAAAGGGGGCATTATAAAACATTTCTTATATTGGTTCTGATAAGACTGGAAACTAACACTTTCTAGCTCTGTGCTTCTAATGGGCCGCTCCCTCTAACTCGCTTGACTATCCTAACCTTTCTACCTGAAAAATTTCTACTGGCAATCAAGAACTCTCCCTTCCATGCTCACATGTCCCCCTGTACATAACACTATGAAAGCATTGATCAGATAGTACCCTTCTGCTTATCTGCTGCTCTCCATTCTAGACTGCAGG
This sequence comes from Crocuta crocuta, assembly GCF_008692635.1. Taxonomy (NCBI): domain Eukaryota; kingdom Metazoa; phylum Chordata; class Mammalia; order Carnivora; family Hyaenidae; genus Crocuta; species Crocuta crocuta. The sequence continues at coordinate 749,521 of NW_027529525.1, read as the reverse complement.
CTCTTAGACAGCAGAATCTTGTCTTACTGTTTGTTTGTTTGTTTGTTTTTTGTAAATACAAGGTCTAAGATGTTGGCACACAGTTTGTTCTCAATAAATGCTTATAGAATGAATGAACCCACCTGAACAGAGGCTACCATAATACTTTCTGGGAACGGTGAAATGAATTAAGTCAATTCTCATTCAAATTTGTAAACAAATTACATGCAACTCTAACTGGTAAAGCAGATGAAATTGAGCCAATCCTTACTAGTGGAGGTGGATGGCTCTGAGTCTTATCAGTCTGTCTTCATGTCAACTCTTTTTTTTTAAATTTTTTTAAAATTTATTTTTGAGAGAGAGTTAGAGACAGGATGAACAGGGGAGGGTCAGAGAGAGAGGGAGACACAGAATCCGAAGACAGGCTCCAGGCTCTGATCTAGCTGTCAGCACAGAGCCCAATGCGGGGCTCGAACCCACGAACCGTGAGATCATGACCTGAACTGAAGTTGGATGCTTAACCGACTGAGCCACCCAGGCGCCCCTCTTCATGTCAACTCTTGAGGGCCTCTGAACTTGGGCCAACTCTCTTAGGCACCTCCATGATACTCCAGTTTGAAAAACATTGCAGTGGATAATTCTCCTCAGAGTCACCTCTAGCTTAATGATTTTAGGATTTGTCACTGAATTTGGGGTCAAAAATCCCAAAAAATTTTTTTTTATTCAAAACTCATATGATGAAACTTCCCAAATTAGTTCCTTTGAATATAAGATCTATTTTCTCTGAAAGCATTTTTCTTCTTTTCTTTTGCAAGAAACAAAAATAGATGCTGGATATTTTTAATCCTCTTATTACATGACATTATATACTTTTGGAAAAGTATCATTCTGAAATATCACTATGTACTAAAAAGCCTGATTAAGAGTCCCATTATAGTTATATAATATAGTTTGTAGAAAAGAAGTATCTTCTTTATTACTCTTGAAAAATGTATGAAGTAGTGAAATCCATCCTTGGTCTTACTGTTAACTCTTATAGCTGACTCAGCCCAATAGCTAACACCCTTACCCCTTTCCAGACCCACCTCTGCACTTGCTATCTTTGATGCCCACATACTTCCCTCACAATATGCCCCATGTTCCTGTGCTTTGCAATCCAGTAACTCTCCTCAAAATATTTTCTCTCACATTTCTTCAGTATTCCTAGAGGCAACTAGCTAATCTAATAACTACTATATGATCATAGATACTCAATAAGTATTTGTAGAATAAATGACTAATTATAGTATTTATGTATTACTGTGGTAATGTGCAAGCTTAAAGGAAGACTTTCATTAAGAAACAGAGACTTTAATCCAAAGGTATGGGAAGAAGAGAAGTAATCTTTGGCAAGCACATACTATGTACCTAGTACTGCGTTAATCTTTTCATATATGTTGCTTTATTTTAAAAATCGTAAGAACCTACGTTTCACCATTTTACAGAAAATAAATAAAATCTTAATGAGCCAAGTATCTTGCCAAAATACAGCAAGAAAATGGCAAAAAGGAAAATCAAACTCAGGTCTGTATAAGTCCAAAGCCAGAGCTCTCCATATATCAGATCACATCTTTAAAAAATGAGCACTGGGTGTTATGTGGAAACTAATTTGACAATAAACTATTTGTAAAAAAAAAAAAAATGAGGAATAACTTTGGGAATATGGGGGAAGTGGAGAACTGGCACTGCTTTCTTTGAGGCAAACTTTACCTTTTCCTTGATGCTATATGGGAAAGGTGGTCCGGAGACCATTTTTTTCCAGAGACTTTTTCATCCTATACTAATGTGAATCACAAACATTTTCTCTTGTTTCAGCTCTCTTAAAGTCTTGCCTAAAATAGTGATTATCTAAGTTGCATATGTTAACTTTATTGTTTTCAAGTGAGATAGTAATGAAATTAAACAAATCAAATGTTGCATCCTAGAAATCCTACATTAATGGTCATAATTAGCATATCCAAATACTCACTGGTTTAATTACTATTGTTTAAATCTCATCAGTAAAGCAACTACCCCTAACAATCCTATTTACTTATCTATTTGTTCATCCATTCTTGTATTTCACCAAGTTGAAATTTAGTTTCCTGTTGGTGTACATATTTTAAAGTTTGAAAGAGTGAGATTATATTCTATTATTTATCAATAAGAACTTACTTGGTATAACTACTTGGATCACCCATTGTAAGAAACTCATAAAGATAATTATCTATAAAGAAGTATTTCACTTTCTTGCCTCTTACTTACAACCAAAGTTAGGAGTATCTGACATGAAAAATTTGACTAGTTTAAGAGCAGCTAACTTTCTTTGAGTATTTTTCTCAGAGTTTCACATGCATTATCTCATTAGATCCTCAACTTAATAATAAAGCGATAAAACAATATAAGAGGGGAGGTAATATCATCATCCTTACAGAGGAGAAGAGTCAGGCTTGAGGCCTGTGTGAGGTTTGTAGAATCCAGGAAGAATATATTGCTCCATTGCCTTGCTCTTAACTGTCCAGCGTTTGACAGGTAGGGTCTGTAGGAAAGAATTTACTTCTAAAGCAATTGTTCCTCTTGGCAGAGGAGGATTCCTTACTTGGTCTGGGAGCAAACATCTGCAGGAGGCATTTTTGATATTTGATATCCTCTTGAAAAAAAAGAAAAGATGCGGTTTACCCTGAATTTTAAAAACTCAACACCCTGAGGTCATCTTTTTTTAAAGTTTATTTATTTATTTACTTTGAGAGAGAGAGAGAGAATGACTTGGGGAGGGGAGGGGGGGAGAGAGGGAGAGGGAGAGGGAGGGGGGAGAGAGAGAGAGAGAGAATCCCAAACTGCCAGCATGGGGCCTGAGGCAGGGCTTGAACTCACAAACCGTGAGATCATGACCTGAGCTAAAATCTAGAGTCTGATGCTTAGCCAACTGAACCACTCAAGGGCCCCCACACTGAGGTGATCTTTCTCAAGAATTCCTTTCACATCTTCTGTAAATCCTTCCATGATAGAATCTAGGAAACTTATTTATAATAAAAATTAAAGGCAATTAAGTGGAGGGGACATTAAGAGAACTTAACTTCTGTTGTATCAAAGAACCTTTTGAGAATCTGCTTAACATTATGGACTCTATCCAGAAAATGCACTGTACATGTACTGGTCAGATCACCTTCAAGTTTCCAACTTTATAAGATACTGGGAACACAAGAAGTATTTTCCAACCTAGATATTATTTAAGAGAAAGAGTTTTGAACAAGACATTTCAGAAGATGCCTCTTCTACATAATTTGAGCATAAACCAAGTTCTGACTGTCTCCAACTGCAATTATGAGTTAAGAAAGAACGAGATTTTTCTACCCATGAAGTTAACATGTAGAGATTTTACGCCGTGGAAATGTGTTTGTTATGTGCTATGAAACATTTTTCCTAAAGTTTGTTTTGTTGATTAAAAGAGAAATAGTCTTTAGTATCTCTTAGCAGAAATAGAACTGTGAATTATCTGCAGTGGCAAAACTGTTCCATTGCATTTTATAGTATTTCCAATGAAACGAATTTCATCTCTGAGATATAGGACATTTGTAAAGCAACCACTTGTGGGTGTTTTTGCACTTAAGACAGAGTCACTTTTGTAACTGTGATCTTACAGAAAATAAGATTCTTTTTTTTATAATTTTTTAAAATTTATTTCTAGGAGAGAGAGAGAGAGAGAGACAGCGTGAGCAGGGGAGGGTCAGAGAGAGAGGAAGTGACGGACTCTGAAACAGGCTCCAGGCTCTGAGCTGGCAGTCAGCACAGAGCCCAACGCGGGGCTCGAACCCACGAACTGCGAGATCATGACCTAAGCGAAAGTCGGACGCTTAACCGACTAAGCCAACCAGGTGCCCCCAGAAAATAAGATTCTTAAGCAGCTCTTACCTCATCAGAACCAGATCCAAAAATCAGCAAGTCAAAAGGAATTGCTGCAACCATGTCGATCAGGAACCAGCCTTTGAAGTAATGTATTGCTATTTTGGCCGGATCACTTACCACTTCTTCATTCTGATTTACATATGTTGTTCGGAAGTTTATTAGAATATCTATGATGAACATAATATCCACAATCAAGTCCACCACATTCAAAGGGCTACAAGAATAGCCACATTCTCGTCTCTTCTGTTCTTCTCTGTCGTTGAGGAGAAAGGCTGCAGAGTAGGGCGTGAATATAGCAGTGTATATGACCAACAGCAGAATAAGCCAGTCCCAGACTGCCTTGAAGGGGCTGTAGTGCAGGATTGTAAACTTATTGATGCGTGGTGTCTGCAGTTTATATTCTGGAAGGACATCTGCTCCTAAAGAGAGAACCTGAACACAGAAGAGAAAATTACACACTATATAAAAATGTCATCATTTAATCTCTTAACCTATAAAAATATTGAGGTGATTATACATCTAAATCTATTAGGAAGAATGCATGTAATTGTGAAGTATGTAAGAAAAACACGTACATTTAAAGGAACCCATATAACTCCCCACTACGTTGTATATTTGATCCCAGAAAACTCCATTGGTATTTCTTGTTTTTTTTCTTTTTTAAACGTTTATTTATTATTGAGAGACAGAGAGAGATAGAGCATGTGCATGGGAGGGGCAGACAGAGAGGGAGACACAGAATCTGAAGCAGGCTCCAGGCTTTGAGCTGTCACCACAGAGCCCAACGTGGGGCTCGAATTCAAGAAATGCGAGATCATGACCTGAACCTAAGTCGGACGCTTAACCGACTGAGCCATTCAGGTGCCCCTCCATTGGTATTTCTTGATAAATATGATATGATAAATTTCTTCATAAATATGATTTTCACTGAAAAGTAATGGATACTGCCACTCAGATAGCAAGGAATGGTTACTGGTTCCTTTGGAACATATATACTCAGAAATAAAAATGCATAGCTGTTTTTAGGAAATCATGATCAGAATGATATATGAGTAATTCAGTTTTCAAGGCTTAGAAAGGATTGTCTGTAATGAATAGAAACAGCCCACTTGGATCCAAATTAATATTTAATTCACATATATTTAATTTATAATTAAACCTTGATAAATTAAACTCAACTCATGGAAATCTTTAATTACAACTTTTCCACCTACAATTTGTTTTTAACCTTAGGGGAAAAAGAAACCCCAAAAAGCACATGAGATTAAAACAAACACAAAAGAGTCTTTTTCCTAAAAGGTTGAGAGAATATTTTATAACCTTGGACAAATGTACTGTCACCCAAGCTCCTCTATCACATTTAGAGAATCATGAAAAGCCAATGGTACAAGGAGATGTTCAGAATATCGATCTGGAAATGTTGTAAGATTATTATCACCAAGGGGTACTTAAGCCCTGAGATTTGTTCTACATAACAAAACATTGGGTAAAACAAAATAGCTCATCATTTAGAGTCTCAGTAGATCTGAAAAAATGAGAGCTCAATTTGAATCACAACCGAGTAGAAAAGTTCAAGAATTGATAATTAAAAAATTTTTTAAATGTTTATTTATTTTTGAGAGAGAAAGGGACCGAATGTGAGTGGGGGAAGGGCAGAGAGAAGGGAGACACAGAATCCAAAGCAAGCTCCAGGCCCTGAGCTGTCAGGACAGAGCCTGACATGGGGCTTGAACTCACAGACTGAGAGATTGTGACCTGAGCTGAGGTCAGATGCTTAACCAACTGAGCCACCCAGGTGCCCCCATGAGCTGGTAATTGTAGACTAAGTTTCAAGAACAAAGGTCGAAACAAAAAGGTTATCTAGTTACCTAGAAAATTAATTAGTCTGATTATATGGATTTACAAAAATTAAAATTTTTGATGACTCCACAAATGACAAATAGAGACATGTTTTAGGGGAGCGGTGGGTTATAATCTTCTGTTATGAATATCTCACATACATGCAGTGGCCCTATTTCAGAGTTAATTTCACTAAATACATTTTCTTAGGCTAGATTCTTGTAAATACAGCTAATACATTCTCAGTTTTGCACCATGAACCTCGGGCAATCCCTTACTGGTTAGTCAAAGAGTGTTATTTCCGTGTTCTTGATAATTCTATCCCTGTAGGTTTTAACTTGATTATAACAATATCTGAGGAAAATTTCATTTTTAAATCTTATTTTCATTGTGGTATCTCATCTCATCTTTTTTCTTCACATATAGTTACCATTCTTATTTTAAGAATATTTTTGAGAAGTATAATAACAACCACAAGCGAGGTACAACATGATTCTTAAGTATATCAGAAGAGTTCAGTTAAAATAGGCAAAGATTTTTTAAGACAACAGCTAAACTGATTTAACTCAGTTTAAGAAAATAATAATAAATAAATAATGATAATAATGAACTTAACCATTTTTTCAGTCCAGAGTAAATCTGAACAGGAAATAGGGCTTTATGTTAAGCTATTATGAGAAAGGACAGGAATTAATTATTGGTAAAAAAAGAAATCTAGAAAAAAAGTGATTTCATTGTTTCTGAAAGACTAAAAATCTTAAGAGCCCAAGATCTCCATCTTGATCTTGAGAAATATTTTTGAAAAATCTGTCAGTTGATGAGTGCAAACTGATAAGACTCTAATCCTCTAATAGTATAGAAAATAAGCCTATAACATTTTTGTCTGGAAAGAATGATTAAGGTCTCATTATATAATATCCCTTTCTAAAAAAAAAAATGAAAAGAAAAGAAAGAAAGAAAAAAAGGAAGATTCAGAGTTTAGGAGGTAAAACCCCAAACCTTATTTTGCTTCTCAAAGTCATCTAAAACATGGACCTAGTCTATCTTTTCAGTCCCCTCTCTCAGTAGATTACCTTATGCACTCTGATAAGACTTGGATAAAATTTTTGAACTGTGGAGATCTTACCAAATCCCTAAATTTACAAATCTCTCTCATTAAAAAGGGGCATATAATTATTCAAAGAGAATGCCAAAAGAATTGATTTTTAATGAGAAGGATATTTGTCTGAGTTTTTCCCTGCTTAAGTGACATGCCCCTGATACCAACCTCCCACACAGGGCAGTTTGAATGCTTGTTTCAGCAGAAGTCTAAGTTAGAAGGCATTCAACACAATGGAGCATCCCCTGAGAAGTGAAAACTGTGCATGGAGCCCTTTCCATCCCCCACATGCAAGCATTCCTTTAACAGTTAGATAACCACTGTGCTAAGGGCTGGAGATTGAAAAATGGGGAAGATACTGTCCTTGACATCACAGAGTTTATGTTCTACTGGGAGAAAAAGACATGCAGGAAAATGGGAGCCCTGCGGGGGTTCCCCTTGGTTCATTATTGGGGTTGGCAGTGGTGCTGATGAAAGGGGTCTCCATGGAAGACTTTGAGGGAAGGATGTCTCTTGAACTGAGACTTCAAGTGGGAAGAAGAAAAGAATGCAACTGGGGAATGAGGATATTGTCAAGGGAAGAATATTACAGGTAGAGGAAACAGAATGAACAAAGGTAGGGAAGCACAAAATGATGTGTTGTGTGTTGAGGAATTATAAGCTGCCTTACGCTGCTGATGGATAAAAGGCAAGGGAAACTGGTGGGGATGGCAGTGGAGAGAGACAGTGATAGGCTGTGGCAGATCTAATGTATTAGGGATCTCTGGCTTTCTCCTATAGGTCAGAGTTTCTCACCCTTGAATAAAATACAGACTCCTTTTAAGGAAAAGATACTCATTGCAGAATCTCCATGGTAATTGATATTATTTTTATTTATAATGTTAAGGAAATACATGCAAAAATAAAGCAAAGCTAAAACTTCTTATGTTTATATCTCTTAATATGACTGTTGTGGGTTGAACTGTGATTCCCAGAAAGGCATGCTGAAGTCCTAATCACCAGTACCTGTGAATATGACCTTAGTTGAAAATAGCGTTCTTGTAGATGTAATCAAGGGAAGATGAAGTCATAGTGGATTGGGGTAGACCTTGATGCAATAACTGTTATCCTTATAAAAAGAGGAAAATTTGGGAACAGAGACACAAAGAAACATAGGGATGATGCCATGTGACAAAGGAGGAAAATATCACTGCAAGCCAAGGAGCACAAGGATTGGTGGTAGCCCCCAGGACCTGGAAGAGAAGCATGGAACATATTTTCTCCCAGAGCCCCTAGGAGGAACCAACCTTGTCAACATCTTGATTTTGAAATCTGAGCCCCTAGAATTGTGAGAGAATAACTTCTGTTGTTTTAAGAAATCCATTTTGTGGTGTTTTGCTATGGCAGCTCTAGAATACTAATACAATGACAAAAAAATGACAATAAATGAATTACAACATATTTGCAAACCAGTGAATTCAAACTATCATCATTAATGGAATATTTGACATATCTGTAAGTCAAAAATTATTGACATTTGGCTACTGTGTGGGGTTTGATCTAATAGGTAAAATATTTTTCTCTATTATTAACCTCAATGCCTTTATATCAAGTATGTTGACAAAATACTTCAAAGATTAGGGGTCTGGGTGGCTCAGTCAACTGTCTGACTCTTGATTTCAGCTCAGGTCATAATTTCATGGTTGTGAGATTGAGCCTAACGTTGTGCGCCATGCTGACAGCAAGAGCCTGCTTGGGATTCTCTTTCTCTCTCTCTCTCTCCCTCCCTCCCTCAATATAAATAAATAAACAAAAAATGCTTCAAAGATTTTACTGCTATTTTCAGGTAATCTGATCTAACTCTTAATTCAAATTTTGCTCCTACTAGGCTTCAAAAGCCCATTTAAATTGTGTTCCTTGACACTATATAAAAGTCTTTGTTTACTTGAAGTTCAGTTTTGCTTTAGGGCATTATTGAATTTTAAGTTCAGTGATTATCTAATCAAATGATTTTTGGAATTGGCTTCAGAAAGTTAATCCATTTGTTATATTTCAATATACCTATTGATAGCAAACCATTAAAATTTGTTAAATATAGGAATGAAGTGTGTTCTGACAATGCATTTGCAGTAATTGATATGGTACCAAATTATATGGTACAAATTCTTTTGATTTCTACATGGGTATGCCTGTGTTACATAATCATTCAATTCTCTCATGAATTCTACTAGCCAATCACCTCAAAACTTATTTATAGAGCATATTTTAGCACCATGAGGTCTCATTATAAATCCAAATGTGGTCATAGGCACCGAAGTCAGGTAGCACTTTTGTTATTAAGTGATTATCTTACTGAGTCAGATTATTTTGTTGTTTTGAGCTTTCACCAACATACACAAATTTTTAAGATTTTCTGGAAGAACTTATGGCCCTTTGATAATATTCTTTTCCGTGAATATTGGTTTGAGAATTGTTAAAAGTTAGCAGACAGAGAAGGCAAGGTGACCAAATCTAGTTTTAGATTAAAGCATCTGTTTCTCTGTGGTTTCAATGAGTTTTATTATAGCCAATCATAGTGATACAAATCTATGAATGATAACCCATTTATGGAATAAGGCAAAGAGCTCTAGACTTTATTTTATTTTCAAATTTTATTTAAATTCTAGTTAGTTAATATATAGTGTAATATTGGTTTCAGGAGTAGAATTTAGTGATTCATCACTTACACGTGACTTCAGTGCTCAACACAAGTGCCTTTCTTCATCCCTATTGCCCTTTTAGCCCTTCTCCCAGCCACCTCTCCTTCATCAGCCCTCAGTTTGTTCTCTATAGTTAAGAGTCTCTTATGGTTTGCTTTCCTCTTTTTCCTCCCTTTCCTCTATGTTCATCTGTTTTATTTCTTAAATTTCACATATAAGTGAAATCATATGGTATTTGTCTTTCTCTGACTGACTTATTCTGCTCAGCATAATAGACTCTAGCTCCATCTATGTTGTTGCAAATGACAAGATTTCATGCTTCTGATGGAGTAATAGTCCACTGTGGATATATATATATACACACACACACACACACACATCTCACATATATATATATGTGGATATATATGTATATATGTGTGGATATATCCACACATACATATCCACACATATATACATATATATACACACACATATAGCTCACATCTATCTATCTGTCTATCTATCTATCTATCTATCTATCTATCTATCTATCTATCTATCATCTATCTATCATCTGTCTATATCACATCTTCTTTATCCATTCATTAGTTGATGGACATTTGAAGAGCCCTAGACTTTAAATGTGAAGACCTGGGTTTTAATTCCAGATACATTTTTTTCTCATAAGTAATTTAATCTCTCTAGATGTAGTTTTTTTTTTTTGTTTTGTCTTGTTTTTTTTGTTTTTTTTTTTGTTTTTTTTAGTTTGTGTGATAGAGATAGAATCTTTGCTTGAATCACCTCTCTATACAGAGCTACGATATCACATTAGGTGATTTCCATAAAAGTGGTTCACAAGATGGAAAGTATTCACATAAAGTAATTTCATTATTTTTTAGAATTCTAGGGTTACTTATTTAAATCAACTATGATTTAAATCAACTATGAACACTGACTGGACATTGATACTATTCAGGAAGTGTTCAATTATCTAGTCACTAGAACAAACTAAACCAAAACATAATGGCTTCTTATTCATGATTCTATGGATGAGAAATTTAGGCTGGGCTCAGTTGGGCCACTCTTCTGCACCCTAACAGTGTCATTTGGGGTCAGTCAATGATGTTTAGTTGGTGGTTGAGCTGGTGTAGAGAATCCAGAAAGTCTTCACTGATATTTCTAGCACCTTGGTGGGGATAGTTGTAAGGCTGGTCTCATAAAATATGTTGACACAGCTGGGTCTCTCTTTTTCTAGATAAATATAGATAAATATAATCTAAAGACATATATTGATTTATCTATATATAGACTCTGTATATATATATAGTTTTTAGAGAAACTATGTGTACATAGAGTTATGTAGAGAAATATATAGTATAAAGATCGTACATATATGTGTGTGTAAAACATATATATGTATATATACATAGAGAGACATTTACATATACATAGAGATACAGTTTTTATAAAAATTATATATAATTTCTCCATATAGTCCCTTTTCATGGAACTTTTCCTTATGGTCTCTGCAGCAGGGTAGTAAGACATCTATGTGGAGGTTCAGTACTTCCAAGGGAGAAATAGAAACATCCACTCCTCTTAAAGTCAAGGTCCAGGTATACTACAGCATCATTTTTGCCATATTCTATTGACCAAAGCTGTCACAGGCCAGCCTAGATTCAAGAATATGGGAGAGTAGCCTTTACTTTTTGATAGAAGAATAGCATATGTGCAGAAGGGAAGGAATAAATTATGATCATCATGAAAATGAGCTGTCAAAGGTATTATTGACAACTGTTTTTAGATGTGATAATATTGTAGCTATTTTTTAATAGTATTTACTTTTTAGGGGTACATAGTGAAATACTTATGGATAACGCACATTTGGGAGTTTGCTTTAATATATGGAATAACTGGGGCTTTAATATATGGAATAACATTCCAAGACCCCTAGTGGATGCCTGAAACTACAGATGGTACTGAACTCAACACACACACACACACACACACACACACACATATATATTATATAATGTTTTTTCTTATACATACACACTTAGGATAAAGTTTAAGTTTAATTTATAAATTAGGAACAATAAGAGATTAACAAGAGTAACTAACAATAAAATAGAACTGTTATAACAATATGCTGTAATGATAGTTATGTGAATATGGTCTCTCTCTTTCCCCAAATATCTTGTTGTAGTCTACTGACTTTCTTCTAATGAGATAATAAAATGTCTATGTGATTAGATGAAGTGAGATGTATGATACAGGCATTGTGACATAACATTAGGCTACCATTGATCTTTTGTGGTAATCAGACAGAGGATCATCTGCTTCCAAATTATGGTTGACCATGAGTAACTGAAACTGCAGAAAGCAAAGCTGCAGATAATGGGGGATGATTGTAAGCCAGAGAGAAGGAATGGAAGGCAGAGAGAAAGTCTGGTTATATGCAGAGACATTAGCCATATGCTGTTTCTGAAATTAGGGGATGGGCATATAGTACTCTTTTTATTTTCATAATATGTCTACATTTTGTCACAATAATAAAAATTTACAAAAAAAAAAAAAAAAGGATTTAGAAATCCTGCCAGAAAAGCCTAAGGTAATTTGAGGATGTAGTTTCCTGATGGAAAAAAAGAACTGGGTCTGCACAAATCACAAGGGCTCACTCCTATGAGAATTGAGTTGGTTCCTTGTTGGGTAAGCTTGGATTGCTGTTTTTTACAACAGAATGTTTAATTTGCTCTCCGCACATCTCATTCATATTATGTTGACCTCCATCCAGCCACACAGACTACACACAAGCCAACTTCGCCAACCTTGAAATGTTTGCCTTTAAAGTCCCATTGAATTGGTGGCTCAGACAGATCATGTTACAAGAAGATAGCTGCTAAGTCTGCAGATGCTCTTTCCTCTGAGTATACTTGGCTACATCGCTCATTAAGTTAGATTAAAATACAGCCACTTCTCAGAGACTCATTGGGTTAGACCTCTTCTTGAAATACTTTTACTTTATTAACATTTCATATTCAAACTTCCAGCTTTCATTCTGGATTGGCATATGTATGCTTTTGCATCTTTCCTCCTTAAAGCTGCCACTAAATGCAAAATTTACGTTAGTTAATGTTATTTTGGTAAACATTTGCATTACATAATCCTTTTATAATCCATTTTTAGGAAATAATTGGTCTTTCTTGAGAAATCAAATGGTTTAATGTCTTTTTTGTTTAAAAAACATGACAATAAGGGTTCTTTCATTAATTATAGTTTCCATTTGCCTTCTTGCAGAAAACTATGAGTTTAAAATTTCAGTACAGGGGTGCCTGGGAAGCTTGTTTAGTTAAGCCTCTGGCTCTTTATTTTGGCTTAGGTCGTGATCTCAAGGTTTGTGAGTTGGGGCCCTGTGTCAGCTCTGCGCCATCTCTGTCTCTCTCCTTCTCTCTCTACCCTTCTCTCTCTTTCTCAGGAAGAATAATATAATAATATAATGTCACTTCATGCTTCTTTGGGAATAGGATATATATATATATATATAAATTATAAGTCACAAGTAAGTTAATACTAATCATGAAAGTGCTTTAGAGCCATTATGTTGGAAATGAAATAGAAGGCAGGCAAATAATTTGTTTTAAAACTGTGAATAGGATTCTAAGGTGCCAATGATTGAATAGACACAGGCTGCTACACAATCTAGTACGTTCCCTTAAGAGAGCCAACTTCTCCCACACATTTGAGAAATAACATACTTTAGAAATATAAAACATGATTAATTGAACTATTATAAGGAGTTTCTTTTTAAGAGTGAAACAAAAAAGAAGGGGGGAAAAGCCCCCTCACTATATAAAAAGGGGAACTCCACAGTCTCCAGAAAGACACTTCTATTTTCTCTTTCCTGAACCCACCAATTAAATGTACAGTTTAACACAGACTAAAATATGGTTTTCCTTACCAAATCCAGTTTTTCTTCTTGCTTGCACATTGCTATTTGTTTAACCTGTTAACAGTTAAGTGTTATATAAAACCAAAATCTTTATACGGAATAGCACTATTTATTCAATGAAGATCTACTGCGAGGATTGTGTGCGAATACCAGGATTAATAACTACTCTTCCCTTTTGAAAAGTGCGATAGGGAACGATTAAGCTTTCCAAAAGATTATACAGTACTTTGGGCAGCTGTTCCATGCCATGCTGCGGTATTGGTAGAGATTGCTCGTCTGTTATTTATCCTTTACTCGGGACTCGCAGTTAACTAATAGGCTAGCTGTATTTTTATCTATCGGAAAAAGTAGTAACAAAATGAATCAGATAGATAAGATAGCATCAGGAAAAGATTTAAATTCCCCAGGCTTTTGAGCTGATGATTTAACAAGTCCAGCAAAATCTGAGTAATTTTCCTTAAGACAGGCGGCCCCACTGATGATCACCCAAATATTTAACTTAAGAGATGAAAAAGATTCGCACAATAAAATCTGTCGCATAGGAAGTTTTTTAAACAAATAAAATATTAAATTTAGGCAGTGGAAACACTGCAGTTGCTCATTTTCAAGTGATTTTCTAAGGCTTAGATCAAAGTAGACATTTTATGATTTGTGCCTATGCACGCATGTATACGTTTGCATGTATATCTGGCTGTGTCAGATGACAGTATGATTTTGTAAAAATCAGAGTCATGTAGGCTCAGTTAAATGCTAGGATTAGTGTTTTGTTTTGTGTGTAGTATATGTGTCAATACAAAAAAATATCTGCTGCTCAAAATTTCTGACTCAATATAAGAAATAGGTTAGATAGTATCTTAAACATTTATAATATTCACAAATTACTGCACACATATGTATATTAAAAATTGCAGATACTTTCAGAGCTATAAGCTCTTAGCCCTCACACCAATGGCCAGCTGGACACGGCCTCGGTTTTGACACCCTGCTCTTGTACTAGGCCGATCTGGGGAGCTCATGTTACTGCCTTTTTGCTGATACCAGATGCTTTCTGGCCTAAGTTTGCTTCCTTACTTCCTCTCTCATTTTTCCTTTCTCATGGAAAATTCACACATGCACTCTTCTCTCTATTTCTTTTATCTTTATTTTTAAATGGATCTACTTTAAAGAAAAGGAGCACGTAGCACACTAGCATAAGGAAATCTTTCACAAATGCTTTTCAAAAACACAGATAACTAAGAGACAGGCTTACAGATGGGAGAGAGAAATACAGAGTTTAGCGAGGATACTTGGAGGTAGACGTGCAGGGTGCCAATAGGAGAATATACCTGGAAGATAGAAAGTCTAGGACAGAAACCTCAAGGGGGTGGAGCTCAACATTTCATCCTGGATAGGCAGTGGCTGAAAGTGGATTCATTTGCCAAGAGAGTTATAAAAAGAGTAAGAATCGACTGAGAATAACTAAAATGTGGGATAGAGAAAAGGCATAGCCAGCATTTCTGAGGCTTAGCATGGTACCTGGAAAACATACATAGTACGTATGCCAAAGAGTAGTTGAGTGGACATGTCTGTAGCTGTGTAGTTGAGAGAGAGAGAGAGAGAGAGAATGGAGATGGCAATATGGAAAATACATGAGAGAAATGGGATTATGGTAGAGACAGCTGCTGTGCACCAAAATTTGTTGTTCTTCCTTCCATAGAATAGAGCTGTTGCTGCTAGAATGTGTCTGGTTAGCCCCAAAACGACATTACCCAATCCTATTTGAATGTAGGTATGTGCATGTGTCTGAAGAATAGCACTTCTTGGCCAAAGCTTTTAAGAAGCAGGTGTGTCTTTCCTGCTGTCTCTTTTTCCTTCCACTCAATAAGCACAGATGGTTCCCAGGCCTCAGGTTCTTAAATCAAGTGGAATGGTGGAGATTTCAAATTTAGGAAACTTTGTCACCAAATAACCAAGAGAAAGAAAGTCACTCATTGCATAGAATACCAGCTTCTGCTATTGCTTGGGCATGAACTATAATACTGGGTAAACCACAGCAATATGGGGGTTTATTAGTTCCAGCAGCTAGCATTACCTTACTACTTGGATGTTTTTCTTGGAATATGCTGCAGAGATTAACACAGACTCCCGAGACAATGCCTTCTCATTTTATCACTGCTTTGTCTTTGAGAAAGAGGACAGTTAATATCAAATATCTTTCACATTAGTTACCAGGCTCAGTACTGAATTATAGCATTCAATTCTCTCAACAACTCTTTTAGATAAGCATAATTATCTCCATTTTTATAGGGTAAGAAACTGACTCAGAAAGACTACATAACTTGAGTTCTCAGAGCCAACTATAATATTATCAGTCATAATATTCCCTAACTTTACTGAATGTCTATTGTTTACTGAAAATGATATGGGCATTATCCCTTTTAAATGTCACAGTTGTAGGTATTTATTGTGGGTTGAACTGCATCCCCACCAAAAGGTACACTCAAGTCTTAACCCCCAGTACCTGTGCATGTGACTTTTTTTGGCTATAGGGTCTTTGCAGATATTATCAATCAAGTTAAGATGAAGTCACACTGGATTGATTTGGGGCCTAATCCTAGGTGACTTGTGCCTTTATGAGCAGAGGGAATAGACCATAGAAACAGATCCACAGGGAGAACATCATGTGGCAATGGAGGCAGAGATTGGAGTGATGTACCTATAAACCAAGGAACCCCAAGACTGTCAGCAACACAGAAGCTAAGAGAAAGGGATGGAACAGGTTTTTCCCTAGTTTTCAGAGAGCGAGAACCTTCCTCTGCTCCTAACACCTTGATTTCACTTTGAGCTTCCAGAAAAGTAAAGTGAATAAATATCTATTATTTGAAGCCACCTAGTTAGTGGCATTTTGTATGACAGCACAGAAAACTAAGACAGTGCTATTGTCTATTTCACTCTACGGACGTGAATACTGAGGTTAGCTAAGTATTCAAGTCAACCAAGGCTGTCTGGTTCCACAGTGCCTATGTTTTTATCTAAGCAGTATACCAATATTTAATTTATTTTTTCATGGGAATAAAGTCTGCATTTTGCCACCATAAATACTGTTTCCAGAAGAAGAAATTATTTTATAAGGGCCTGTGTGAATGTTTTCATAGTTATCAAATACTTTCTTAAATCTTAATAACCTGTGACAAAATAGTAAATAAAGAGGCTCCTGTAGAACCACTTCTTGTCAAGAGCCTAAATGCCACTTGTTTGGATGGATATACATGTGTAGGACATAGAAAACAAACACAAACAAACAAACAGAAATGTTAGATGGCCATGATGGGCACCAAAAATAAAAACAAAGACAGTTTCCATTAATTAGTAATCCATAACCTGTCAAATATTGTTGAACAGGCCAGACTCTGGACTGAAATAGCCCTGTTACATATCCTAGCTCTGCCATGGCCATTTAAAAACTCATCCTGAGGGGGGACTTGGGTGGCTCAGTTGGTTAAGTGTCCAACTCTTGGTTTTGGCTCAGGTCATGGTCTCATGGTTTTGGTGCAGAGCCTGCTAGGGATTCTCTCTCTCCCCTTCTCTCTCCCTCTCCTTCACTAGTGCTGTCTCTGTTCTTTCGAAATAAATAAATAAGCTTGATAAAAATAAACATAAAAAAATAAAAAATCTCCTGAGTGTCAGATTCTTTAGCAGCAAAATAGGACAGCAATATCTTCCTCACAGGCAATTGCACAATAAGTAATATAACAAATGCATAAATTTCCACAAATAATTCCTGTCTCACAATAAACATCAAATAAGTATTACTGTTATAATTTTCAGTGTATTTAGCTTGAACAACTCAAAATTTAATTATATATAACATTCAATGCCAATTGTAGTTATTGACTGAACCAAGTTCTCTGAGGTGACCCTTGAAGAAGTCAATTATGCAAAGATAGAGACAGCAGAAGACAGATGGTTAGGCCTCTTGATTACGTGTGTTTGCTGGTAAGATAACAATTTTTCTTTGTTTATGAACAACTCAATTATGTTGTATTGACCCGTGGGCCATGTTTAAAGCGGTAATTTAGGAAATCATCTACTTTTTAAAAAGACCTCAAACACTTTGAAAGGACCCAGTTCAACCAAATGAAATGATATTATTTTCTCACAGAAGGATGTGTCCTAGACGTAGAAAGCATTTAGTTGATTTGGTTGGAATGCCTTTCATAAAGAATTGAACATCTGATGGGTGGTTGGTGAAAATTATTTTTGAGCATCTTTGAAGGGTGTATGGATTTCTCTATTTTACTACAAATAATGGAATGCTATGTCTTAAATATGAATTCAGTAAGTATTTATGGAATCACTGTCAGTTTTTAAATTTGAGTATTCTTCCCAAGGATCCTATAGAAGTGATATACACAACAAAATCAGTAAGATGATCTCTGAGATTCTATAATTCTGTTATTTTTCTTACCTAACAGATTGTTTACCCTGTTACACTAAATTAGTGTGATTTTACTGTGTCTGCATCATCTTCAGGTCAAGGATTAATGTATTTAAGGAAAGCATTGGAAACCCTCTCCACAAACATTTCAGGGTGATAGAGAAATGTAAATGTGTATGTATGTGTGAGGATAAGCACATTAGTATCTAGCATCGTGTATTATCCTGAGATGTATAGATGCGCTTTGGTGAACTCCTTACAATTATCCAAAAAATATGAGATATGTGATGCTGTTTATATCTCAGGGAATATGTGTTCACATCTTTTATCAGATTTTCAGGCATTTATGACCTACAAGTAGTTATAAACTCCCTGGCATAGGTCATGAACGTTTATGGGTCTCTGAATGTCTTAGGAACACAAACATATTTATAATCATCAAGTGAAAGAAGGAGACATGAAAAGAGAGGGAAAAAGGTAAGAATGAGAAATATTTAGAGAAAAAATGAAGCATAAGGTAATGGCAGTGGCACTAATAGGAAATGTGCTCAAAGCTACAGTGAAGACAAAGATGATATCTTGACTGAGGCACTGTGAGCTTGTTTCTCCATTACTGATAGAAATTCTCTGAGTGTTTACAGGGTGAATGGTCTGTTAATTCTCAAGCATGTGCTTTGCCTTCAAATAACTTGGCTTCAAGGAAGTTTCTCGTTCCTGCTAAATTTTCAAATGAGGAATGTCTTCCTGTCCTGGACTGAGTCCATTCAGTTACTAAGCAGCCTGAGCAAGTGTGACATGCCTACCAAATTTGTAGGTGAGAGTCTTCCTTGGTTGGGCCATGTCTGTTGATGAAGTGGTACTATCTTGCTGCCGTGCTAAGACAGGCAGGGGTCAGTGATGTGACACTGCCCCCTGCCTTGCTGAATGCAAGTGAAGGCAGCTGTAGCAGTCCTTCCCTCCCTGGCTGGGGCATCCTCCTACGCCCAGCCTAAAGCTGGTGGGCTTGTTTAGACAAAACACCTGCTGCCTTCCTAAAGCCAAACGGCCTGCACAGTCAAGACATTTTCTCTGCTGCCTTTCTGAAGCCTGTGAGGATGCCCTGCCCTCTACAGCTGCCTTGTTAAAGCCAGTGGGTATCTGCAATCTACACAGGGGACTCCCCTTGATCTCGCCTGGCCCTGGTGGCCAAAGGGGATGGTGTTCCTGAACTCCACAGGAATATAACAATTGGAAAAACAGTTTTTAGCAGGCCGCCATCCTCAGGGCACTGCATTGACAGCTGACTGAAATATAATCCTCATCTTCCTGTAAAAAAGGCCTACTTACTTAGCCTGAAGCTTCCACCTGAGGGACAGTTTTCAGGTTTCCCCCATACCTAAAAGCTACAGAGGTTCTCCCAAGGAACATAAACAGGGAGACACCATTCTTATATACCCCTTGGCCTCATTACCACTTGACATGACCTCCCTGAAAGGAGCTTTTATGCTTGTAGAGCCCCGATTTTTGCAACTATCATCCAGGGCACACATCCAGAGTTCTTGGTCTGAAGGTTGGCAAGGATTATGATTGCAGCCCCACAGGACTGTGTATATTCACATACTTCAAAATCTGCTGTCTGTGACTCAGGCTTCCAATCAGCCGGAAGCTGGGTGCTAAGTGATATTCCTCCTCTTAGATCACTGACAGGTGTTGAAACACCCTCAATACAACAGAGGCATATCAAGAATAAATCAAACAGTTTAGAGGTTTGAAAGACAAGGTGAGGGAAAGACTGAATGAGAAGTTTCATTACCTACACAAGGCCACTCCTTCAAGGCTGAGGGAGGTAGCTGTTTTGCCCAATACAGAGAAACAAATAAAGGGTCCAGCTAAATGAGGAAACAAAGAAATATGTTCCAAAAAAAAAAAAAAGAGAGAGAGAGAGAGTGAGAGAACAAGATAAAACTTCAGAAAAGGATCTTAATGATATGAAAATAAGTAATCTACCTGGTAAAGAATTCAAAGTAATGGTCATAAATATGCTCAGCAAACTCAGGAGAAGAATGGACGAACACAGTGAGAACTTCACAAAAAGAAAATATAAGAAAGTATCAAACAGAAATCACTAGATAAGGAATGCAGTAACTGAACTAAAAATTACCACAGAAGTGCTCAACAGCAGACTGGATGGAGAAGTTAGGCAGATAAGTGAGCTGGAAAAAGATGCAATGCAACTCACCCAGACACAGCAGGAAAAAGAAAAAAAAAAGAATTAAAAAAATGAAGATAATAAGGGACCTATAGGACAACATCAAGTAAAATAAAATTGATATTGTCAGGATCCAAGAAGAAGAGAGAGATAAAGGGACATAAAATCTATTTGAAGAAATAATGGTTGAGAAGTCCCTTAACCCAGGAAACAAAACTAACATTCAGGTCCAGGAAGCACAGAGTTCCAAATAAGATGAGCTCAAAGAGATCCACACCAAGACACATTACAATTAAAATGTCAAAAGTTAAATAATCTTAAAAATAGCAAGAGAAAAAGAAATTCTTACATTTAGAGAAAACCCTCTAAGATTACGGCATATTTCTCAGCAGAAACTTTGCAAGCTAAAAGGAAATGATGACAGATTCAAAGTTCTGAAAAGAGGAGTATGTGGGTGGTTCAGTCAATTAAGCAACTGACTCAAACTTCCATTTATTAAGTACAAACTTCCAATTATAAAGTAAGTAAGTCATGGGGATGTAGTACACAGCATGGAGAAAAGTCAATAATACTGTATTAATTTTGTAAGGTAACTGATCTAGACTCACTGTGGTGATCATTTCACAATACATACAAATGTCCAAGCTCTATGTTGTACACCTAAAATTTATATAATTTTGTATGTCACATATAACTCAATTAAAATTGAAAAAAGTATAGAGCAATATGTTTTGTTTTAATATTTTCAAGACTAAAAACGTTAGACAAATAGCCCTCTCTTTTTTATACCAAGAATAAAATCAATTTTAGAAATATAACTGCTATTAACACTATGTTATAAGGTTATAGGTTATAAACCATTGTTTTAAAGGCATTTTTTTCCGTAAAGGTATGACAAAACAGGACATACATATGGTAGTCAAACTGAATTTGGAATGGTGTGATGTTAAAAGAGAAAATTCTATCTGAGTTGGATTGTTGTTTAATAGAGAATTCTTGGAGATTAAAAATTTTTAAAAGAAAGAAATATGACATTCTTGCATATTTAAAAGACGGAATGTAAAAGCGTAATCTTGTAGCAGGGATTCATTATCTTCCTATTTTTGTGCATCTTCTTGCAGGGATAACTTCTTAGGAAGTAATTTATCTTGATTCTAAGTAGTCCCGAAATTCATTTTGGCTGATATTATACTCTACATCTCATTAGAAATTCTTTTACTTTTACACTAAAAAAAAAAAAACCAAAAAAAAAACCTTCTAAGATTTTTGACTCTAATCCACGAATCTGATAATGCCTGTCTGAAACAAAAAGTATTATGCATGTGACACAGAACAAATGAAAATCAAGCCAGTTTATGCCTGATGATAAGTATCGCTTTCTCTACAACCTCTATCCTAACAGATGTGTAATAATATGATTATGACCATGCTTCAGTCTCCTTGATTTCTTTATTCTTGAAGATTTTACATCTTATTGAGTGAAAATATAAATGCTTGTTTTTTTTTTCCAAACACAGCTAAAAACTGTTAAATCTATTCTCTTGTTTGAGTCATGCATCAATAGCAAAAGATGTGTATAACTTCGAGACCTTTAATCAAATTTTACATAGTAAACAGAATCAGTGTTCTTTAACATAACTCATTTCATGAATAACCCTTCTTAGTAATTTTGCTTTTGGTAAATTTAAACCTTTCATATATATAGGCAGTGGACTCCATTCTATATTGAGATCTAAGTTGGTGGTTTCCCAGTTCTTGGATTTTATTGCCTGATAAGATTAAAAAGAATTGAAGCACATAACAGGGCTGCCATATTTTTATTTAATTGACTACCAATGTAAGGAAAAGCAACTGTCTTTGTTTATACTCAATATTTCATGAAAGAATGTTAATATAAGGCCAGACTCTTAGAAAAGGGGCTATTATTTTAAATGAGTAAATTTAGCTTTATGAAACTTCGTTATACTGTTTCGTCTTTCTCATTTTGTTGTAGACAGTACAAACTTCATATCAGTAAGCACTGCTCTGCAGGCCAGAATTTAGAAAAATTATCATGCAAATTAGTTCAATTAGAAAATATGTGGATTGAAATTAAGTGATCTCTAAAGTCCTTCCCAGCCCTAAGATAGTCTAAGTTTCTGATTGTTACTGCACTTTTTTACTGTAAATTGCTAGAGTGGTTACTGTGTTGGTGATATTATATTCAAACTCTGTCATGAAAGGGAAGATTTCCAATATATGACTGCAATTTTTAAGCATAAGATGTATTCTATACACTTGCTAGATAGGCAATAGCTGTGGTAGGGCAGGACTTCATAGAGGCAGGCCACTGAGTGCTCAAGTGTATTTTGTGTTAATCCAAATGTCCTAGAGTGAAAGCTGCCTCAGATTAATCATTTTGGTCACAAGGGTATTATTCTGTGCAGGGGCAATTCAGTTAGTCTTGCTGAGTAATGGTGTGTACTGTATTCTTGAAGGTATAGGTAGGGGCTGACTATAGCTAACTATGTACATTAATATTATACACTGACCCCCAAATTCACTAAGTACCATGCAAGTGTGCATCCTGCTATGCAGTCATGTATCTCTTTCTTTTTCATCTTTTTTTTAAAATGCATTTTTAAGTAGCTATGGATCCAGAAGAGGCATCTATTTTCTTAGATGATAGACTGGTCAGCATTCAATTATTTTTCAATTCCATCTTCAATATTTGCTTTTATAGAGTATTCCTTTGAGCTAAACTCAACCTCTGAAAGTAATCAGACTTTACCCAGCATGATGAGAAATCAAACTTAACATCTCAGTAGTGTGCTGCTTATCTCTCGTTGTTTAATTAAATGCATCTATTTCCTTGCCACTGTAAGTTCAGTGGTTAGGGGTTAAGCTTATAACTGTGATGCAAATGAGTGTATAAATATAGCCTGTGTGTGTATGTGTGTGTGCGTGCACATATCAATGTTGGTATGTTGTCTAGAGTCTTAAAATAGCAAGAGAGAGACACTACAGGTTAAATGTGGTAGGGAGGTTTTGACTGCCAATATCATATCATGAAAGAATGCATAGAAGACATCAAAACCACATTTCTGTGATTTACTATACATGCTGTATACAGCCATTTTGAACAGTATTACTTCATGGTGACTAGTTTAGTTTCCTTATTCAATTTAAGGACTGGCAATGGCCTCTAAGTAATGGGTCCTCAGCCAGAATACTCAAAATTATCTATTTTCTAGGGAATTTGGAACAATTTAACTGAGCATTAGCATCACAAACAAGTTGTGGAATGAAGATAGGTGATTCTAATATATTACATATTCAATAGAGTAATAGTGAATGATTTTAAAGGGTGAAAGAATCACTTAAAAATAAAGAGATGCGTTGCTTTATCAACTTTTGCCCATGTCTGTTCTTGAGGGAAAGAGGTGGATTATCATAATGAGCATATCATTTAGAAATCTGTACGATCCCAGGATAGATTATAAATCCTTCCAATGATAGTGGAGACTTTGTTCTGGGAATTCACAAGATTAATATCCATATCTTGTGATATGGAACCCATAATAATTTTCCATAGGTTATTATGGAAAACCATAAAGCCTAAAGGACCCCACACTGACTGAGGACTGGAGAGCTATGTAAATTGCCTGGCTTTAGAGAAGAGGTTAGTCAGCAGAAGTCATCTCACAGAAAAGCTGAAAGTGATTCTTCCACTGAAGGCTGTGAAATCAATGTGTCAATTGAACTCTGAGTGTAATCTGCCATGCTTGATCCACTGATGAGCTGGTGCATTTATGTGCCCGGAGCTGACTCTGTCAGCTGCTCAGGTATTCTGATGCCCATACCTCTTGATCAACCCCACCTTGGAACAGCCACCCTGGTAGTGGTAGGCTCAGCAGTGGCTCCATTTAAATGCATTTGGTTATGAACTTTGGCAATTGTTTATCTTACGCTGGAGGAGCCTGTGTACTGGCCACCTGATAGAGTCCAAGTTCCAATTAGAGAAGAAAATCTCAGCAGCAATCCCAACGTATTAAAATAACTGGGGCACCAAAATATAACCAAAAATACCAATATGATCTGAACTTATGCTTTGTACTAACAAATACAAAGCTATTATGCCAATACAACTAAAAGGTGTACATTATCTAGTTTGCAGTTAGCTATTCGAAATTATTCAAGAGTATCAACAAATGTCTTGGCAGAAGAGTTTTATTTAATGTCCTATTTATATATCTTGGAAGCTATGTATTCTTTGTTATAATGTTTTTGAAAAGTTAAGGTGACAAGTTATGGCTAAATACTCCTGTGATACTTTATTTTATGTTAAAAAAGTAAAGTCTTATAGACTCATACAAGACAACACATTTGAGAGCAAAAAGCATTTTAATGCAATAGCTAAAATTTCAGGAAACATGGATCAATGACTATTTTTGATCTTGTACCAAAAGTGCTGCCAGAGGTGGTCCCTGCACTGAACTTGTTCTTGAACTGACCTGAAGAACGAACATGCAAACCAATAATTTTCATAATGTGTTCCAAGTGCTGGTAAAGAAGAATCCATCAACTGCTGTGGACTATCTAGGAATGCTTGACAAGGGTGCTATTTGAGTAAATCCTAAGGGGTAACCGGGATTGTTTTTTCAGTTGGAAATGAGATGTCCTCAGGAAGAGGCCACAACACTAGTAAAGCTGGGAGATTCGCTAATCATCAAGATCATTCAGTGGAACAAGGGCTATGGTTTTCAAGCCTTTCTATGTATGAGAATTACCCACGTAACTTGTCAAAAGGCTGATTTTCTCTCGTGTGCTCTCTGATTCTAGGTGAGACTCAGAAGTCTGAATTTTAAGAAGTATCCAGAGTGAATCCCAGGCAGTTAGTGTTTGTGTGTATATATTTATGTGTTTGCAGATGTATGTGTGCGTGTGTGTGTATTTATATGTGTGCTTAGTGTGTGTGTATGTGTTTGAGAGTAGGTAAAGGAAGAACGGGGTGTAGAGATGGTGTGGATGGGGAGGGCTATAGGGAGCAGCTTGTGTGGAGCCTTAAATGCCTACCTGACGAGTTTGGTTTGTGAAGCAATGCAGTTTTTATAAAGGTGTAGACTTCAAAATCCCGAATGACAGGAAATCAGTGAAAAAGAAATGGGCTTTCATCTAATTTGTGTGTTAAGAGCTGCAAGCAAAGAGAAACATGTTCTTTGATCTAAACAAGGAACAGCAGTTCATGCAGCAGTCTCTTCAACATTGAAATATTCTTATGGAACCAGGACCTATTGGTGAAGGTATGAATACGTAAGCGTGAGAAATAGTATTAATTAATGGAGAAGGAAGGATACTACATCAGAAATCTCTCAAATTGCTTGTAGTAAATCATTCCACCACATAGATTGGGGACCTACTCTGTGCCAGTCACTGAGCTAGGCTCCATACATGTAGAAGTATAAGATTTATTCTTTCTCTTGAGGAGCTCAAATTTCTATAAGGCGATAGAAAAATAAACAGATAATGACAGTACAATGTGATAAGTACCATAATCAGTTAGGCATTTGAGCTGAGGGATACAAGAAGATGCACCTAGCGCAAGAGGAAAACCGAACTCCTAAATTGAGTATTTAAGCATAAATGAAAATTCCTCAGGTAAGGGAGAATCTGGAAAGGCTTCCCAGCAAAGAAAACAGCCTTGGGACACTTGGAAGCCCAGTTGGTTGTGCGTTCAACTTCAGCTCAGGTCATGATCTCACGGTTCGGTTCGTGGGTTTGAGCCCTGAGTCAGGCTCTGTGCTGACAGCTCAGAGCCTGGAGCCTGCGTCAGATTCTGTGTCTCCTTCTCTCTCTGCCCCTCCCCTGCTCATACTCTGTCCCTCAAAAATAAATAAATGTTAAAAAAAGTTTTAAAAGAGGAAACAGTTTTATAAGAGATTTGTAAGAGGTCAAACTGGCTTCCTCACT
The DNA here is from genome assembly GCF_008692635.1 of Crocuta crocuta. Lineage (NCBI taxonomy): Eukaryota > Metazoa > Chordata > Mammalia > Carnivora > Hyaenidae > Crocuta > Crocuta crocuta. The sequence goes on along the minus strand of NW_027529525.1, from coordinate 723,517 downwards.
GTAGGTTGGTTTAGTTAATTGCATGATATCTTGTGAAATGGCCTCAGATAAATGAGAAGTTATAACAACTTATTCTTATTGAGGTCATACTATGTGCTAGACACTGTGGCAATAGCTACACAAGAATTTTCTTACTTATCCTCAGAATAATTCTATAAAGTAGGTATCATTATTGTCTCAGGTTGTGACAAGGAAATCAAAGTCCAATGAGATCAATAAACTTGCCCAAGGCCATAAAACTGATAAATCATGGGGACTGGCTTTACAGCCCATGACCGTAGAGACCATCTGATATTGCCTTTATATGCCATAAACAAAGGGTCTTGTGTGTCATATTAAGAAGGTCTGACATTCTCCTGAGGACAATTAGGAGTTGTTAGATGAAAATATTCAGATTTGCAGTTTTTAAAGACCACTTCACCATACAAGAGTAGGTTGATCAGAGGGGATCAAAATTAGGCTCTGGGTCTAATTAGAGGTTGTTGCTATAATTCCAGAGATAAATGCTAAGGTCTTGGATTAAGACAGTCCCTCAGTGTGGTAGGCAGCCCCTATGATAGTCCCTGATAATTCTGCCTTCTGGTATTCAATGTCTTTGTCTAATTCCTACCCTTGAGTGTAGGCTGAATTTACTGACTTGCTTCTAATGAACAGAATATGGTGGATGAAGGAGGATGTCACTCTCAATATTAGGTTATAACAAAATGGCACATGTCCTACAGGTGCTCTGTCAGTCTGTCCTGGATTGCTGCTCTGGAAGAAGCCAGCTGCCATGGTGTGAGGCAGTCCTGTTGGGAGGCCCATGTGAGTGAAGTCAAGAGAGGATCTTCTGAGGTCACCTCGAGAGTGGGCTTGGAAGCAGATCCCTCCCTGGTCTAAGCCTTGAGGTGACTGCCTCCATGCTGTCACCTTCTTGCAGCCTTGCGAAGACCCTGAGCAGAGCCACCTAGCTAAGCCTCACCTGGATTCCTGACCCGCAGAAACTGAGATAATAAATGCTGCTTGTTTTCAGTCATGAAGACTTTGTAATTTATTTCTCAGTAGCAACTAACTAAAACATCAGGAGTCATCGTATATGTCACAAGCCCCTGGAGACACTTGGTATAAATGTGGCAGGTTGACACTGTTTAATGATGCCATTTGTGTACAGAATACTATGTAGGAGGACTTTTCCAGGAGGATATTACTACCTCTAATTGACAGTAAAGGCCTGAGGAATTCAAATTGTTCTTAATAATATGTTTTTGTCAACTTTTCTGACAAAATCTATTTTTTGGCATCTCTAGCGTAACTTTGGAAGATCTGAGAGTGAACCCTCATGCCAGCTAACATGGCAGGAGGACAGATAATGGGACTTGAATTCCCACCCTCCACCCAGATTACCTCTCGCTCTGGATATCAAGCCAGTTCTTTATTCTACATCCGGGCATATGGGAGAAACCACACTGTTACAGTATAGTTGTTGTAACACATAGAGAATTGCCAAGTAAGTGACTGTTGAGATATACAGCAAATGCATTTTGATAAAGATGAGATTATTACACACTCTTTTGGAAGAATTTCATGACTGTATAGGATATTTATAACCCTTAAATAACTGCCTTTCATTACGTGTTCTCCCCCAAACAGTTGACAAAAAAGAGGGCAAATTTAAAATGGAGTCCTTGAAGCCCTCCTCTCCCCCAATGATGTGTAGTTCTCAGTCTTCTGAGTCGTGAGCTGTGCGCATACAGTTGGCTCAGATGAGTTGGCACCCTCAGAACCACAGCAGCTGGGGCTAAACAATTACCAGGCTCTGACTGAGAAAATTTCCCATGGGGGACAAAGAGCCAGCTGGGTATTGCTGGTACTTGTCTGGTGGACGTTTGTTAGTTTGTATGAACACTGAAATTCCCAGGGCCGCAATCAATGGATGAGATAATTCAGCCTAGAATACATTAACCCAGAAAGCTGCAATTGGAGAAGACCCTTTTGAGGAGGGAACCCTGTGCCTTCAGCAAAGCAAACTGGCAAGCCTTGTCCTCACCATTTAGAACCTGGATGGAGCCCCTGAAGCCTGGGATGTCATTAAAGGAGTCTGGCACCCATTAATGAAATTCACTCTATCAATCCTCAGTTTTCTCAATGTAATCCGCTGAAATAATGTCCTGAAAGTTTCTGGGCAAAATTACACCAGAGTTTTATACACAGAGGAAACTTCCAGTGCTAATCCTCTAAGACATATTCATTATACCAAAGACTGTACCAAAATATTAATATTTGCCTGGGTTACTGTCAGATAAGAATACCTCAGAACACCTTAATACATTCAGTGGTTCAGAAAAACTCATTATCTTGAGACTATCATTTACCTTGTTATGAAGACAGAAGGTGAAATGAGGTGATTTTTATAGTAGATTTTATATCTTTAATGTAATGTATATTTAAAATAAAGGTTGTAAATCTTAAACAAATGAAGCATGTTCTTACCAGTTCATTTCAAATTGCTTCTATTTTGCTAAGTTATATATCATTTACTCTGTATCTTTAAGATTACAGATTCATTAGTACTTTTATTAATACATTTAAAAACATCTTTAAACACAACTAAATCTTGAGATAACTGATCAAACAGAGGTTAACCTCTATACTACCTGTAGTAAATGATAATGTCAGAAAGCATTATATATCATTCTTTTAGAAGTTAAAGAAAGAATAGCTTTCCAGAGAATATTTGCAAATGTGAAGCTTCAAAAAATAAGATCCTGGTGTTACCTCTGGTAGAAACATAACTTCTCAGATGTTAAAAGTGGTTAAGCATATATTTAAGTTCCACACTTGCAATAGAAGCTTTTATTGCAGCAATAAAAATGTGCATTGGTCAGGGGCAGAAGATGCATCTCTGAATATCTTTTATGTTTCATTTACCTCAGGAATTAGGAAACAGGACATCTAAGGCTTAGGCTAGCCACTTAAACCTCATTCACAAGCAATAAGAAGAGAAAAAAAAAGAATGAAAGAGAAGTGTGCAATTTTTGCCTGGGACACGGTAACAATTAAAGGCAGTACCTTGGAAGATTTAGGGCTTATGATCATTCCTGTCACTCTGCAGAATTTCCTGCCATGATGTGTCTTTCGGGTTGAGAGCTCGCCCCTCCTAGCTATGGACTTACCCAGCAGAAGACTAAGGCCCTGCAGGCATCACAAGTGTTCAGAGCTTAACAAGCCCTCAGAGAGTAATCAAAGAGCAGAGCATGCAAGACTTTAAGCCCAGACCCACGATTTGCAGAGCACAAAGAAGCCCGGCACAGTCTTACTCCTTTGGCTTTTTCCCCCAATTTCGGTCCTATCTTCCCTGACAAGCAGACTCGAGAAAAAAAGTCAACAGGGTCTTTCCTATAGACTTCAGAGATAGGATAGAGAAGGGAAGATTAGTTTTCCTGTTTTGTTGTTGTTGTTGTTGATATGTGTGTGTGTGTGTCTGTGTGTGTTTGGCAGGCCCCAGAAAAAGTAGCTTGTCATTTCTGTCTTCACAGGAAATAATACTGATGTACATTTAAAGCAAAAATATTATAAACTCTCCAAAAATATATTTTGTTAAAAATCCTTTCTTGTTTTTAGTTTAAAGACTTTCAGTATCTTTCAATATAAAGATATTACTGGATGAAGTGAAGAAATGGGCAGAAGATATGAACAGACACTTCTCCAAAGAGGACATCCAGATGGCCAACAGACACATGAAACGATGCTCAGCATCCCTCCTCATCAGGGAAATACAAATCAAAACCACACTGAGATACCACCTCACGCCAGTCAGAGTGGCTAAAATGAGCAAATCAGAGAACTCTAGATGCTGGCGAGGATGTGGAGAAACGGGCACCCTCCTACACTGTTGGTGGGAATGTAAACTGGTACAGCCCCTCTGGAAAACAGTGTGGAGGTTCCTCAGGAAACTAACAATAGAACTCCCCTAGGACCCAGCAATAGCACTGCTAGGAATTTACCCAAGGGATACAGAAATGCTGAGGCATAGGAGCACATGTACCCCAATGTTCATAGCAGCACTCTCCACAATAGCTAAAACATGGAAAGAGCCTAAGTGTCCATCAACAGATGAATGGATCAAGAAGATGTGGTTTATCTATACCATGGAATACTACATGGCAATGAGAAACAATGAAATCTGGCCATGTGTAGCAACATGGATGGACCTTGAGGGTGTTATGCTGAGCGAAATAAGTCAGGCAGAGAAGGACAAATATCATATGTTTGCACGTATAGGAGGATTAGGAGGAACTTGACGGAGGAACAAGGGGGAGAAGAAGGGCGGAAATGGTGGGGGAAAGGGAGAGAGGCAAACCATGAGAGACTCTTGAATGCTGACAAAAACTGAGGACTGATGGATGTGGGGGGGAGGGGGGGAGGGCATGGAGGAGGGCACTTTGGGGATGAGCACTGAGTGTTATGTGGAAACTAATTTGACAATAAACTATTTGTAAAAAAAAATATTACTGGATGAAATATTGTTTAGTTCATAAAAACCAAACATTACTAAAGGTCTAGGAGAGGGCTTGGTGGAAATCCGGTTCCACTTTGTCTCTTCAAATATATGCCTATTCTTCATATATGGCTCTCCATCCATTCATCCATCCATCCATCCATCCATCCATCCATCCATCCATCCATTCATGCATCCATGCATCCATGCATGCATGCATGCATCCATCCATCCACTGGACATTTCTTGAGCACCTACAATGTATCAGACATGGGGAAAACCATTAGAAATAAATAAGACATAAGCCCCTGTCTTACTGTGCTCCCACATACCTGTGGGAGAAGGCAAGCGAGACACAGAAAACTATACAAATGAAGATTTGATTATAATTGTGACATGTGTAATAAATGATAAAAGGAAGGAGCTATGAACGTGTAAAACTGAGAGAATTTAACTCAGCCTGGTGAGGGTGGAGAAGCCATTCTTGAGGAAATGGTATTTGGGCTGATGTGGGCCAGATACGGTGGTGGCACACAGAGGTGAGACTAGAGACAGGTAGGGCTCACACACCAAGAAGAACTGCCTGGAGACTTGCAGTCATTCCCACGACCTAGAAATCTAGGCCTCTCATAAGAAGCGTTCACCACCTCCCATCGATACCTATCTCTTCCCACTTCGTAGTGTCTTTACAGTTTTGGGAGCTTTGGTGGTTGTCGTGTGGATGACAGTATTAGAGATGGAAGTGGCCGACAGATTATCCAGCAAACAGCTGAGACGTGCTGAAGGTCCCAGAGCATCATGTGTTACCTCTGTGGTGAACATCTGATAAATTTAATCTACCTGTTTGCTATAAAAATCTCAAGTTAAATAGGAATTATTTGTAATTGGCACCTTCATTCTGTGATTCTTCTAAAGTGAACCTTGATCATATTTGTTGGTCTCTAGTCCCACAGACCAAATGTTTCCTTAATTCATTTTGCAAATTTTCCCCTCCACCCCTCCTCGACTTTATAGAGAATGCTCAGTACTATTTTGAACCAGGTCATCATCTGAATTAATGCAAATTCAAAATTGCCTAAGTCTGAATGAATTTCGTTTTTAGGGCTTTATTACACATTGTAGCTCCCCATCCTCCCCAGGTCCAACAGGAAACCATGAAATCAGGAGTCATTGCAATTCTGGTGCTAATTTAATTTCAAACTTGCTTGCCTCTAGTCTAAAGTAGGCCCTTGGGCAGTTTAAGCTCCTGACCTACTTCGGAGTTTCTTTTATGCTCTGGAATGTAGCACATTTTATAGAGCAGGCTAGACTCTAGAACAGGTCATTAATCACTGTAGCTCCCTGGGCTTTCCTAGCACTTTTGAGAAGGAAGCAGAACTGATACAAATAAAATATGTGGGAAATTTTTATTTTGAAAGCTTCAGATCTGTTCACAGAAACCATGAGGGAGGGGAGAGGTACTGCACTCTAAATTTAGGTAAGTTCAAGGATGACTCAATTACTGGAAAATGTTAACTTCCTCTAACAGGATGGGGAGTCTGAGGATCTAAAAGTCCTCTTTTCAATTATATAAAAGGTTTTTCAAGATCTTGAATTTATATCAAATATTTATTGATAATCTGAATACAAATTATTTATCTCTTAAAACGAATGTTAATTTTTTATTAGCTAAAGGATACCCTTATACATCAATTAAATGTTTTAGTTTATGTTTAGGACTATCAGGGCATGGATTTTTGGTGAAATAGAAAGCTTATGAACTTTATATATTCTTGTGGATTCCAAACAAGCACATTTATTTATTAATGAGAGCAAATGATTGGTACCCAAAGCACAACTCAAAATTCAACTGAATGAGAAATTAGTGTTCACAATTTAAGCATTAATCAAGTAATAATACATATTTTCCTCCTTGTTTCAATTTTTATAGATTAGAAATGGAGTTTATATGTATACTCACAGGATAAATAGGCACTTAAGGGACACTGATCTGGGGAAACTCAGAAAGACCTAAAATAATTAGGTATGGAGAATAAAAAGTGTGAGGTCATAATGATAACTTTTTTGAGACTAGGAATGTGTTCTCATGTACCCCTTCTCACTTCCACAGCTTGGGCTTGCCTCAGCTTGTCTTCATATGTATAGGCCTTCTCCACTCTTCCAAGTGCTGCTCACCATGCAAAGCCCCCTCTGGTTTTCCATGAAGTTTCTCCTGACTATTCAGAAATAACCTTTACCTGAATGCTAACTGCAGATATAGTCTGGCCTATACAGGTTACTCTTTAATCATACACGGTTCGGTAGTATATTCTCCTATTATGTCATATTTCATAAATAGTCTTCCTACTTAGATTCATCAGAGGAAGTCACTGTATATACTCCTGTATAGCAGGTAAAGAGTGTCTTGTATGTCAGAGGTACACAATATATGATGTTCCCAAAGGATTGAGGCAGTGGAATTAAACCTGAGTTCCAACATCAAAGAATTGTGTGTGTGTGTTTGTGTGTGTGTGTGTGTGGTGAAGATTGTTCTTACTTGTAGAATGACTGAAGTTAGCTGGAATCGGAATTTAAGAGCTGAAGAAAAATATTTTTACGTACCTAGGAATGCCTTTGGAGGGACCTAGATAGAATCCCTATTCATGCCCCTTTCTAAGTTCTATTAATTTTTGACTCTGTCTTTCTTAGAATAGAAATAAGTGCAGACTGGTCCTCAAGATACAGGGATGGAATTTATTTTCATTTCTACTTCATGACAATGTCATCTTAGATTTTATTTGAAGGTATTGCAAATGTAACCTGCTATTTTGTGAAGAATGATTTTGCCAAGGAGACCATAATTTCTCAAGGGTTTAATGAAGCTATTTCAAGATCTTATGGGAGGAAAGAATAACTCTAGTTGAAGGCAGCCACTAGATTAAGTTATAAAAAACAGAGTTCTGATTATTTCATATAAGAATTTTTTTAGTCTAGGTTTATTGAAATGTTACTGTTTTAAACAGACACCTGTGGTGTATGCACTTTTCTTAGTTTCCCTGACCAATTACTATCTTGTAAATGGTTCAGTCTGTGATAAACACAGGAGGCCATCTACCACATTTATAAATTTATTTTGAATAACAGTGAATGCTCCTTCTTCAGGAGAAGACTGTTTTACTGAGCCCCTAACTCCTCCTGAGAGGGAAAGGATAATGGCAGCGGGTTGAGTGGTACCTGAGGAAGGTGGCCAGGCAGGGAATTTGGGAGTATACAGACAGAACTGGAAGGTCTGCTTCTTAAAAATAGGCTTTCTTCTGCCTGTCATCCCTTCATCTCCCTCCCTGGCCTTTCCATCAATAAAAGATTCATTTGAGTTCATGAGTTTCTCCTTCAAGATGCAAATACATTCCAGTGAGACCCAAACTCTTGGTTTTTCAAATAGCTTTTCACGTGAAATACTCCAATCAAATTAGCAAAATTTAGAAAACATGGATTTTTATTACAATGAAAAGAGCTGGGGGATTTATTTTTAAACGATATTGTGTATTACTATAAAACACTTGGGATAGTCTGTTGGATAGTCATCCATGATACAGAAGGAACATTATGGAGTGGAATATAGACTAGAAACAATGGTCTACCTAAGAGAGTAAGAACTTATTAGGTGCAAGGAGTTCAAAGAAGAGGAGGCAGGAAATAGGAGGGCAATTCAGAAATGGAAGCTATATCACGACACTCCACCCACAGTGGCCTCTGGGATTTTGCCTCCCTTATTCATTTGGCTTGGAAGCCTCTGCAGGAATGTTTGTATGTACTGTGTGTCCTCACTGCTCATGTCTCTAGCTGCTTTTCTCCACCTTCTCCCTTCATATTTCAGTGGAGGCACTGCTGCCTCTTACTCCTCCAGACTAGGTTAGATGGGCCTTCTCTGCTCACAGGTCACACCTTACTCCACAATATAATTTTTATCATAATTTTAAATGGGTTCTGTTAATCTTTCAATCTTTGTCTATAAACCTAGATGGTGGGATGTGTTACCAAGGCAACCAGACTTTCAGCACAGCATCCTCGTTCAGGAGTAGACACTTGGTACATATCTGAAGAATGAGAGAACTGTTTGCCATTTTGCCTTGGACCTGACACTAAACATTTAGTGAGTGTGTACAAGAAGGAAGAGATTATCCTTACTCAGAACTTAATTACAGATTTAATACAGAAGGATAAAACAATGTAGCCAAGAACATTGGCAGTATTAAGTGATGGGGGCTGGAATCTGAATCCCGGTGACATTCTTTTATCTCCATTTGGAAGCTAATGGTATCAGAGTTGCTACCTCTTACAGGTCAGCGCAGGTTAGTCCTCTCCAAATTGCTCTATCCAGCACAATGTCTCCCCTCCATTCCTGCCTCTTTTCTCATTGGTTAACAGGTAACAGGAGAGGACAAGGGGGAGTAGAATTAATTTTCATGGGTCTTCTTTGACCCTCCTGGCACATAGAAGAACTTAAAAATGTTAAATGAATGGATATATGAGCTCCTTATTCCTTAGTATCAAAGTATTATCAGAAATTAGAATCTTCTCTTTTGAGTGCCAAGAATATATTATATGAAATGGCATTTTATTGAACCTGACTACCAGTTGATGAGTGAGCCCCATGCTAGGTCTTATATTTTAATTAATTAATTAATTGATTGATTTGTTTATTATTATTTTTTAATGTTTATTTTTGAGAGAGAGAGACAGAGAGAGAGAGAGAATCTGAAACAGGCTGCAGGCTCTGAGCAGTCAGCACAGAGCCTGATAAGGGACTTGAACCCACAAACTGTGAAATCATGACCTGAGCCAAAGTCGGATGCTTAACTGACTGAGCCACCCAGGGGCCCCTTGGGGGCATATTTTAAAATGATGTTATAATCCTATTGTTCAAGGCATAGTTAGGAAGATGAAAAAAGTCATTATGTAGGCACACATACACATAAATAATCATTATTTCTCTCTCTTTCTATCATCTATCAATTATCTATCTATCTACCCATCCATCTATCATCTATCTATCAAGATATACGAAACAGCATGAAAATAAATTGTTTAGTTTTATGAAAATAGACAAAGTACCTTAGAGTTTAAGGATAGGAGAAGTCAATGCAAGTTGTGAAGGCTGAAAGTTCACCTGGAGATGCTATGGATTTCAGAAATGGGTAGGATTTGATATATAGAAAAGAGGATGACAACGTTGCAAGTCTAGGGATCACTGCCAGCAGCCCCCCAGGTCTTGTTGTAAGTAGAAAACATGGAGACTTAAGGAGACTCTTTGCCCAGAACAGACAGTATGTGCTGGTGAGGAGTAAGAATACAAGTGGCAAAAAAGGGGAAAACATATGCAGTGTAAGAGTGCTTTGAGGAGAGAAAATATTCAAGTGTCTTCTGCAGTCATCTTTCCAGAAAGATGAGAAGAATCCATTCCAAAGAATATACTGAAGTGAGTTCACATGGGTGATAGTGCAAAAAAAGAATTGCCTTGTTAAAATACCAAAGTTTTCTTTCTAAGACTGTGTTGGGAACAACTGTTTTAAACAATCCCCGTGCTTTTAAATAGCTACATTAAACTCAGTGGTTGAACCAGAATCAAGGCATGCAGCAGGTCTCTCAGGTGAAGTATTAAGCCAAAGCAAGAGAAGAGAATGATATTATTGATGTCTGCTGCTTTCTGCAGCTACAGAAGCTTGGGGAATTGAAAATGTTCCAGAAGCAGGTTCCCCTAGCCTTCACATATTAATCAGGAATCTTTCCTTCCTCTACTGGATAACTATACCAAAATAAATATTTCCCTATAAACGTCAAAATTTATTCTAAATGTTTTCTGGAACACAAAGTGAATGTCAAGTGCCAACTGAATATAATTATATCCCGACTATTACAAGGTTAATTTTCATATGTTGTAACTGAAAATTCTTGGAACTGTTATGTACCAATATTTGTGCTCTGGGTTTGTCTTCAAGGGCTGAGGATGGGAAAGGACCCTTACTAATAAGGGATTAATTCTTCGTAAGCTATGGACATAAAAATAGCATGCAGAACAAATAAAAAGGTATATTTCTCATTTTAATATATTCTCAAATTCTACTCTTGATTCATAAATTTTCAAATAGCTGATTTGATGTTCCATATGGGTAGGAAACAGATGTATGAGTTAAAACATAGAATATATTTTTAGGGGTGCCTGGGTGGCTCAGTCAGTTAAGCATCTGACAATTTATGTCCACTCAGATCATGAACTCATGGTTCATGAATTTGAGCTCCTCATTGGGTTCTGCGCTGACAGTATAGAGCCTGCTTGGGATTCTCTTTCTCTCCCTCTCTCTCTCTTCCCCTCCCCTGCCCTCTCTCTCTCAAAATAAGTAAATAAACTTAAAAAAATAGAATATATTTTTAAAGTCTTACCTTAAAATCAATAATTATAAAATTTTACATTATAACCTCTTCAAATACTGTGGACAAGGGGCCACACTGGTTAAATCAAGTTTTAGGTTATTTCCCCTACCCACAAGGCACATATTTCTCATCTATTTCTGTATATTGCTTTATTGTCTTTTGATAATAGACTTTAATTTTAAGTACAGTGAAAGAGGGATTCTGAATGTCAAATTACTACTCTTGACCTCATTTGGGGATCCTATTTTTCGATGATAAAAATAATTTCTTAAGGAACAGAAATTCACTGTTTTCTTTGTTGCCTTTTTAAGTTCTTGTATATTGTGTTTCTTCCTAACAATATCAACTCTACATTTGATACTGTTGGCACAAAAGTAGAATCAGATTTTTTTCCTGAGAGTATTCTCAGAACAAATGAGTAATAATAGTCTAAATTTTAGTGACTGTGTTTAAAAAAAAGTTGTTTGCTTTCCCACAACATTAATCTTCTGTCTCATTCTTGAGACAGGTAGTAGAATATTCATCTTCAAGAAAGTAGCCCATCGGATTACTTGGTTTTAACTAGTTATGAAGACTCACATTCAGTGGTGACTCTACTTCTAGAACAATTTATCCTGTAAAGAAGGGAGTTGGAGTTAGAAGAGGTTGGACCAAGAGGCTGATAAGATTCTGGGATCATGCCAGTTTAGGAGGAAAGGAGAGAATATAGGAATCAAAATGGTCCTGCCCTCCAGTGGGCATCATAAGTGGAGAAATCCTGGACTCCAAATCCAGAAATGAGGGTACTAGTCTTGGGTATTCAGTAAACAATTTGTGAGACTCTGGATAATTCACATAACTCAAAATTCTCTACAAAAATAAAATCTTAACTAGAATCAATGAAAAAGTCAAAGACATTTTGATAAAGGAAAGCACAAAATAAATAGCAGAACTAGAGCAAAATTTAGTATCTGACACTTTCAAGTTTCTCAAAACATACACGCACATATGAAACCTTAAGAGAAAGTCAGTATGTAAAGTCACATGGAATGAAGTGGATCTGACCAACCTGGCCATAATGTGGGGGTCCCAGAGCTCCATCCCTTTGGTCCCATCCTGCTTCTTGGCACCTATTACCCTAAGGAGCACAAGTTACAAAACTATTGGAACAATTATATTTTGTAAAGGAGATTTCCTCCAAAGTATCCCTAGAGTATTTCTCTGTTATTACATTATTTTGTCTTTACTGCTAGAGTAATAATATGGAGAAGAAATCAGAAAGACCGCCACTGTCAGGATGTACCCCAATCCAGTCATTCAACATGTAATAATTATTTTATTGGCAGTTTGATATGCTAGAGAAGACTGCTGCAAGGAAACAGGAACTAAAAGAACCTGTATCTCTGATGTCTTCCCTCAACTTAAAAAAAAAGGGGGAGGTTTTGAAGATTCAGGATGAAACAAAACTCTCTCCTCGAAGGCAAGATTCCTTCAACTTCCCTCTGAAAAGGCTGTTTTCCCCTCTGATTCTAAAGGAGTAATTTGTTTCCAAAATGCAGAAAAACTTAAGGAAATCTATGGAAGAAGCATATCCAAAATCTTAAAGTGACTGATGAGAAGTCTAGGCAGAGGGGTTATTTTAATTCATCATATAAATAATATAAAATAATTCTAAAATGTAAAAATATGGTAATGATTTCTCTTTTTAATATCCAGAAAGTTAATGCCTTAGTTTTCAAGTAATAAGTTGGGTAGAGTAGACAGTAATACTTGTTCTTTGGAAAATACATTTTGTTTCCCAGTTAGCTTTATACTGAAATCTCATGCTTGCAGTTTATTGTCTATTTACTAGAATTAAAGTACTTCATCCATTAGGATTTATTCACTCATTTTTATGGAAGGAAATACGGGAAAAGGAGGGGAAGAATCTGTCTTCATCTGAGACACAAAATGGGCTGTTAGGATCTAATGATGGTAGAGACATTGCAAGGGCACAAGATATAACGGTTAGTTTTGGAAGTAATTCAGATGCCTGCAGGTAGGAAAATTTAGGGGACTGAAACCACTATTCTCTAACACCAGCCCATGAATAATGGATATAGCTATGGGCATAATTTACAAATGACAGTTTATCACTTGGAACAGGATTGCAAAGCTCAACTGAGAGCTGCCAGTCAACCAAGAAATAGTATTAGGATATTTCTCTCCAGTACATCTTTTCTTTTGACTTACTTCACTCAGTTTCACCTAGCACTGTTTCCATGACCTGAAAATCAAGACCTTGCTCCTAGTAACAGTATGGAGATTTGTCAGCTTGATTCTTCACTTCAAATATAAGAAGGATCAATAGGCACCAGAAACTAGTTGCAGACCATTTTTAAATATTTTCTGCTGCATCTGGAAAGGAGAACTGAGACATTAAAATGATATAGAAGAGCCAAGGTAGTGTGGAAAATGGCACGCTTATGTGACCTGGTTCACCTCATATTATGGGCCACCTCATCTCTGTCCCCATCATTAAAGTGATATCGTGCTACCATCAACTCCAGATACTGCAACAAGGGGCAGAAGAAGCAGGTTCTCCATTCTCAACAATATGGCCACTCAAATACAGCAAGTCAGCCTTAACTATGGCAGCCTCAGAAGAAAGACTGAGACACTTGTTAAGGTTCTTCGTCATGATCCTGCACTGCACACGTTTCCATTTCTATCTAAATGGTTCTAAAGAAGTGGGCTTCGAAATACAGGTGTATTTGTAACAGATGTATTCAAAACAGAAAAAGGAATAAAGATGATGGGATTTTCTCCAGATCCTCTAAGCTGAATTCTATATTTGGGACGTGGTTGGTGAAAAATCCTAAGTGGAGCTCATCAAAATAAGGAAGAAAAATGTACTTATTATGTATAAACTCCTTCCCATAACTATGATCTTATGCCTAACCCAATCTTTTTTCTTTTAAAAGTTTTAAGATTTCTGGCACATCCACATTTGAGTTGAACTACAGTGCTCATAGCTATCCATGAAAAAGCCTTTTGTTTAGGCAAGTATTTTCTAGAGAATCTCCCCCAAATATGAATTCCTCAGAATATCAGTAAATGTATTATATATAAGCAGACAATTAGAATTGGGTTCTGACGGGGCACCTGACTGGCTCAGTCTGTAGAGCATATGACTCTTGATCTCAGGCTGGTAAGCTTGAGCCTCATGTTGAGTGTAGAATTACTTAAAAATAAAATCTGAAAAGAAAAAAAAAAAAACAGAAAAAAGGGGCTCTGTCATCAAAAAACATGAAATATTGGGTCAAGCAAATATCCATCAAGCAAATACTCATCAAAAATATTGAGTAAAAGTTGTATAGACTTCTTTAATTTAGGACTTCTGAAAACTTCTAATGTACTAATTTGCCATGTTAATATTGGGCGGGGCAGAGGGGAGATGGCAGTGGTGTTATTTGAATAAGAAAAGTTTTCTTTTAGGAATAAAGAGACTAGTGTTCTGAAGACACTTGGGAGCACTCCAGCCTAGGCAAATGTTCTTAAATGGAGATTGTTTCTTTGTCCATTAAGTGAAAATGGAAGTAGCTTCTCTTGGAGTCAGTAGTTCGCCTATGAAAGTAAGCCTGTTTCTCCAACATGGATTGCATAAGTAAGATTTAACATGTTTTTAATCTCATTCAGAAATCTACATAAAGAGATACACATTCAATAACAATACAGAAAGATAAAACCTAGCTCTCTGCTTGGGTTCTCCTTTTAGTTTCTTTAACTGCATATTGAAAGGATTGGGCTATATCTGTGTATTTCCCAAATTTGCCTCATCTTAAAAATGTGGGTGTAATGGTTGCAAATGGAATGAAGATTGCTAAAATATCAGAATTCTTGGACTCCAATGAACTTTATCGATTTTCTAGGGAGTGTGTGTGTGTTGGGGATGGAGGGGAGAAAGAGAGAGAAGTGTTCCAGATGATTCCATTGATCAGGAGGTTTTGAATAAAAACTAGGGAAGATGTTATCTAAGGTTCTTTGAATACTAAAATTCCATGAAGATTAACTGCTTTTTAATGAACTCTTTTAAAGCAATTAAGTTTTAGAGGGTTTATTATCTAACTACATAGTTTCCATTATATATGCAATTTCCACAATACAGAAAACTGGAGCTAGAGGGGATAATATATTACCCAGGATTTCACCATCCAGAAAATCAATGAGATTTTTATTTTATTTTATTTTATTTTACTATCTAATTTGGGACTTCCTATTAAAAAAGATTCCATGGTCGAATTAATCTTTTAACTCTAGGGACAGTTCACAGCTACTTAACATTACAAGACCTTGTGCTGCCTGGTCTGAGACCCTGGCATGTCTGCTCTGGAATTTCCATAGCTGATAAAAATCCTTTGCCTGATTCTCATCCTGTGAAACATGAAAAATTTACTCCTTCTGCCTATTCTCATTAGGCAACCCACTTTAAACAATGTTTGTCCCAGCCCCTAGGCTATGAGGACAGATGAGCAAAGAAACTCTCCTTTCAAAACTTCCTTTCTGTCTGTCTCCAGGTCTGACTTTAACCCACTCACACAAACTGGGGGCATTAAAAACAAAACATTTGGCAAAAGATATCCACAATCTTCCTGTGTCTCTGTTGCCATAGCAACCAGGCTATCACTATGTATGTTGAGCCACATTATTTTTACCTGTCTTTTCTGACCACTGGTCTTTTGCTGCTTTTCTTCAAGCATCTGCTTTCTTTTCTTTTCTTTAAAATTTTTTTTCTTTTAATGCTTATTTATGTTTGAGAGAGAGAGACAGAATGCAAGATGGGGAGGGGGAGAGAGAGGGAGACACAGAATTTGATGCAGACTCCAAGCTCTGAGCTGTCAGCACAGAACCTGATGTGGGGCTTAAACTCACACATCGTAAGATCATGAGCTGAGCCTAAATTGGACGCTTAACCAACTGAGCCATTCAGGCACTCCTCAAGCATCTATTTTCATCATGGTTTCTTTGGCTGACAAAATTTTTAAAGGAGGCCTTATTTTCTCCTTCCTGCATTTAAAAATATATGATGAATGTACAAAACCAAACACTTTTTTTTTTTTTAAAGCAATCATATCTAAATACTTGCTCTACAAGCTCTTAGTTACCTCTAGGGTTTTATGTGGATGCTGTGCTTCCTCATCTAGAGTACAGAGAAGTATGACTTGTGAACTAATTAAACTGAAATAAAACTGTATTTTAATGTAGAACATGTTAGCAAATAAGGATCAGTTTTGATATGCATATAGTATATAGTGAAAATAGGTAAAAAATTAATGTATTGCTTTTTAAAAATCACATTTCCCTTTTCAAAATAATGAACATCTTTATTTTATATTTAATAGCAAACAATATGCTTTTAGTAGTCAATTGCTACTTAAATATCTATATTACGTTTTATCTTTTCCTCATCATAACTTAGATAGAATATATTTATTTGTCTAGAGAAAACTCGATTACATAATCCAGTATCTCAAAGATCAAAGCTTTGTATTCAGTAAAAGACCCTTGAAGGTAAGGACCTTGACTTACACATTTTTGTATCACTACTGTACATAAAACTTTGACTTATAGTTGGTAAGCGCCACAAATATGGAATCTACAATTATCCTGACAAATGTGCTTTATTTCTACTTGCAGATCCACATATACTGTTCTTCATTTCAATTTGCATGTATAGACATAGATCAAATCCAGGCTATGGGGAAAACACTAGATGAAGATTTCTGTTTTGCTAAAGCCAAGTTTGATAGTATTCTATAAATAACAGTAAGATAATGAATGCAAAACTAACATCATGTTAAATTGGAAGTGCTCAGAGGCAATTTTGGACTCCTGTATTACATTTCAAATTTAATTTAGAATTTTGTGATTATTACTATTTCTGGCAGTTCAAGATGATCTGTACAGTTTTATTGAGGTTTGCATGATTTTATATTAGTTTAAGCAAGAAATGAAGTTTAGGAAAACATTTAAAGCATACTGTAGAAGTACTGTGGGTTTTGTTTTTTGTAATTTCATAAGCCAAGAATCAATGAGTCTTTAGAAAAATAACTGTTGAATTTAGACTTCTTAATTAAATGTAATTT
This sequence comes from Crocuta crocuta, assembly GCF_008692635.1. Taxonomy (NCBI): domain Eukaryota; kingdom Metazoa; phylum Chordata; class Mammalia; order Carnivora; family Hyaenidae; genus Crocuta; species Crocuta crocuta. Next base: position 706,525 of record NW_027529525.1, on the reverse strand, counting down.
TTAATTCATGGCTGTGATATTATGGTTTCTAGTAAGAAACACCTATTTGGTCCTTCTCCCTGTACCTAGCATAAGGCTCTTAAACCCTTGATTTTTCTAAGTGAAGAGAATGACAGATGTGACTTTATGTTAATGAGGTTACTGGAAAGCCCCTAGGCCTCTTAAGGTCACCTGTGGATGGGGGGTGCTGTTCACCAGAAGAACGAAACATGTGATTACAGTTGGAACTTTCAGTTCCAGTCCCTACCTCTGGGGTGAGGTGGGGGTGAAGATGGGCTGGAGGTTGAATCTATAGCCAATAGTCAATTAGTTAATCAGTCATGCCTATGTAATGAAGCTTCCATAAAAACCCAAAAGGATGGAGTTTGGAGAGCTTCCAGGTCGGTGGGCACATGGAGGCGTAGGGAAAGTGCAGTTGGGCCAGGAGAGGGCCTGGAGGCTCTCCACCGTTTTCTTCAGACCTTCCTCTATGCATCTCTTCCATCTGGCTGTTCCTGAGTTTTATCTTCCTATAATAAACTGGTAAACTTAAGTAAAGGTTTCTCTAAGTTCCATAGCTGCTCTACCAAATAGTCAAGCCCAAGAAGTAGGTCATGGGAACCTCCAATCTGTAGCCAGTCAGTTGGAGGCACAGGTGACAACCTGGACTTGAGGTTGGCTTNTTGGGGGGGGGGGGATTTTGTGGGACTGGGCTATTAACCTGTGGAATCTGTTGTTATCCCCTCAGGGAGATCATGTCATAATTGAGTTGAATTGTAGGACATCCAGCTGGTGTCAGAATCTGAACTAGTGTTAGACTTATAATGGCATTATTAATGAAAACTACTGGTATATAGAAAACCACTTTTATTTTACTTATTAATTTTTAATGTTTATTTATGATTTTTGAGAAAGAGACACAGAGGGTGAGCAGAGGAGGGGCAGAGAGAGAGGCAGACACAGAATATGTAGCAGGCTCCAGGCTCTGAGATAACAGCACAGAGCCTTATGTGGGGCTCCAACTCACGTACTGTGAGATCATGAGCTGAGCCAAAGTCACATGTCCAACTGACTGAGCCACTCAGGTGCCCCAAAACCACTTTTAATTTGCAGTTGTGTCAGAAAGATATTTTTTAATACTGTTACTGAAGAAAGTTGAGGATTACATTTGTCCAATATGAGGGAAACTACAGAAAGTGTTAAGAAATGTACTATTAAGCCTGGGATGATAAATTAATATTTTTGGCTTTATTGAGGCTAATTGATATACAAAAATTATATGCATTTGTGATTTTAAACATTAATAAAATCAATGCTATCTCTCCATTATAAATCAATCTCCATTTCTAAACAAGTCCTGAATTATAGCTATTGTTTTGGGTTTCTGTCAAAAGTAAATATAAGTTTAGAGCCATTGAAAAAGATGAAGAGATAATGAGCATATTCACAATGGACAAAATTCAGTGGCAAATAAAAAGCTGTAATCTCTGAGCTCCACTTTATGTCAGTAATCTCAGTGTAATTTTGTTTTTCCTGCAGCTGAGTGGCATGTCACCAACAAAAGCCAAAATCTTTCATCCTCATCTAAAATTAGCATAAGCAAAATGGGATATAAACTTACCAAAAAAATAATGCTGAAATGAGGCTCTCCTGTTAAGGATTTTTTTTTTTTCTTTTTTGAGGACCCTGAGGAGTTAAGGAGAAAATCTACCATATTCTCTTTCCTATTTCTGTAGACTCACTTTTCTGGCAAATTGCTACTTAACTTTCAGATTAAGATTTTGACTAAATGGCCAAAGGTTAGAAGTTTGTCCAAATGCCATCTTAACCTCTGAGTGGATCTAAGAGGCAAATAGGGAAACAGAACAGAGTCATAGAGAGGGTGGACTTTAGACTACTTCAAGTTTGGGGTCATCTGACCTCAGTTTGAAGGCTACTCCCATCATTTCCCATGTGACCAACAAAGTAAGTTGTTTCCTTTCTCTAAGCTTGATTCCTCTTCTATGAAATGGAGATGATAATAATAGTGCCGACTCACAGGAAGGACTATTATGTGGATTCAAATTGATAATCCATTAAACCACTTAGCATAGAGCCTGGCGCATAGTGAATGCTCAATCAATGTCAGCTATTATTAAATCTATCATAATTCTATTTTCATGCCAACAATACACTTAAATGAATCCTAAATAATGGGAATCTATTCTGGCTTTAGAGTTCTATGTGGATTTCAGGATTATACGGGCTTTTAAACAGTCAGAGATTTCTTTCTTGTGACCTAAGTTTCTAATTAGTCCTAAAATTATTTTCTTGAGTACTCTCTTTAGTGAAGTTATGGAAAAATTATACTTGTGGACCAGTAGCAATTCTTATCCCCAATGTCTTTTCCTCAAATTAAAATCTGGTTCATTTAGGGCCTTTCATATGTCTTATTTTCTGGTTATCACAATATGAATGTTTACTAAATTCATGAGACATTCCTCTTAAGTGATAATGCAATAAATTGTAGAATTACTGGCTCATAATTTGTCTAGTACTGAGTCTAAAGGAAATGTAAATTAGCTTTAGTTTCATAATATATGTTTGTAGCATTTATTATATTAGCACTTTAAAAATGCTATTATTATATGTTATATAGTGTTTTTCCGAGTAGTTTATAACCCCTAGTACTACCAGTACTAGTTTCTTACTTCTGTGTCTCTAGTCCCTATTCAGCACATAATGCATATCTAGTATGTTTGTTTGTGTAAAAGAGAGAGAGAATGATGTTTTAACTGAATCCCATCTTTACCTTTGCAATGGGCCACTTATTCTATTTTCCTTCTTTAGAGCCTCCCATCCCCCACTGCGTTTTTTGATGTAGTCATTGGTCAAGGGGCTATACTTCTACCACAAGGATGAGCACAGGACCCCTATTGGCCAATAGGATTCCAATTTCTCAGGAAGGCAATAGGCATCAGAGGAGACAAGACCCTTCTTATCTAATTACCAACTGTGAGCATTATGTTAAGTTAAGAGAATCTGAGGTTCTTGCTTCTATCAGATGTAGAGAAAAGGTCAATATAGAAGAAAGCATGGCTAAGAGGGAAAAGATGTCATCAGCTCTTTAAACAATGAATGCAGTAGCCATGGCCCAAAGCATATCTGTCCCCGCACTTTTTGGTTACGTGACCCAATAAATTCCCCCTCCTCCTTTCATATTTTGCTTCAGGTGGTTCTAGTAGTCTTCTTTTATATTCTATGATGGCATTGACTGACTGATAAAGTCTCATGTGACTGGCCAATAAAGATTTGGAAACCACAGTGCCTTCTTCTTAAATCTTCCTGATACTCTTATGCATATACAGGGACAGTGATCTACTACCAAATTTGTAAAAGCTGAACATGACAACATATCATACATTTTATCCTAAAATTAGCATAGTACTTAAAGTAGAAGTAGAACTAGCCTCGGGAGTAATGAAATCATCCAAGAGTGAAAAAGTTTGTTTTCCTTTTATATAAAAGGGGGCAGATATAGCAAAGATTTTGATCCTCAAATGAGAACCACTATTACATGGTAAAAGCAGATCTTCATTCTTCACTCACCCAACTTTTCTTCCAATCCATTGTTCTCTCTCCACTACTCCACTGCCACTTGGTAGGAATTAGCCAAGTAAGGCCCTGTTTCCTGAGGATGGACGCAGCTACACATTAGCCTGTACCATTTAAATTGCAGTTTAAAAAAAATCCACATCTTCTGTGTTAATTTCTATTTTCTCCAATTAACAGAGAAGGTCGGATGGAATATGACATAGAGAGATGATGCATTCTAGAAGTATGGCTTATAAAGAGCAGCCAATGAAAGGAATCTCTGAAGGGGAAACACCAGTCAGAATTAGAATACTGCCTGAGGGGAGATTTGGAAGGCAAGCATTTTCTTTGGGGATTTTTGACCAACAAACTTACTCTTGCTTAATTCGCTCCAATGCCTTCAGTGGTCCATTTCCAAATCTTTTAAGATTCTTCTTATATGTTGTATATTATGCTAGGCACTAGAAATACAAATACCTCCTGTTTTGTGTTCGCTGGTACTCATAGCTCTGCAAGTATGCCCTATTCCAGATTCTATTTCCTCACCTTGAAACTTCTCAAGCTTCAACATTTCTCTAAGAGTTTGTGTTCCCCAACCACTATCCCAAATTCCTAATACAGGTAATGATTTCTTTTCCAGTACCCTCTGCAGTCTGTTGTTTACCTGCTGAGGTATTGTACTTGTCTGTCTCTCTCACTTCTAAAAGGCACCGTATTTCCTTTTTCACATGAATTCCCAGAACTTATTATCTCTTAATAAATGCTTGTCAAATGAATAAATAAACAAATGAATGCATGAATGAATGAATAAATGACTAACAACATGGTCTCTTTTCTGAAGAAGCTCGGTCTAGCTGGGGAAGAAATAACTATTTGGCTAATTAGTAATTAACCATTGAATAATAGAGATAATATTCAAATATTGATAGAGTATAACATGAGCACAAATTAATTGTTCCTTTGATTTTATGCCTTTTTCCCTTGGTGTCTGCTCTATTGTTTGTACTCAGAGGAATATTTAAAACTCACTGTTGAATTATCTATGAACTGAACCCCGATTTCTTTTGAAGAAAGGATTACCATCCAAATCTATAAAAGGAATAAAATAAATGAGAACATTAGATAAAGAAAATACTGCTGGCTGCCTACGGAAATGGACTGAACTATCTCAATAAGGAGAATTTCCATACAGGCCTAACAAAGGAATAGTAAAATTATGACCTAGTTTTTTAGTGACCAGAGGACAATCGATGTTATATGTGGGGAATATGGAAATTCCAGAGATAGCTATGATGAGGAAGCTTCACAGACATTAAATGAGAAGAGTCCTGCTGACCAGTGTTTGAACAATTTCCAGAGGCTGTGTCTGCAGGAGGAATTTATCAATATTCAATCTCTACCTCGTTTGGTTTGACATTTGGACAGTTGGTGGGTTTGTTACTAGGAGCTATAGATGACACTCAAGAGAAGATGGAGCATTCCTACCGCCTCTTTTTTTTCTAGTTTTTGGTCCCTGCCTTTATTCAGTCCCTCATCATCTTGGCCAGAACCAGGGCCACTTCAATGTTCTATCTGTCTTCAGAATTTCCTTCCTATTGGTGTATTTTTCACATGTTTTAAAAAAGGGGGGGTGGAGCCTGGGTGGCTTGGTCAGTTGGGCATCCGATTTGGCTCAGGTCATGATCTCACGGTCTGTGGGTCTGAGCCTCACATCAGGCTCTGTGCTGACAGCTCAGAGCCTGGAGCCTGCTTGGAATTCTGTGTGTCTCTTTCTCTGTCCCTCCCCCACTTGTGCTCGGTCTCTGTCTCTCAAAAATATATAAAAATATTTTTAAAAAATTAACAAAAGAGTGATCATTTATAAAACAGTATCTAATTCAAATCTTCCAGCATCTTTAAGATGCATTGTTTTTTGACTGGGGTCCTCTGAAGTCTGTGGGAGAGATACTATACTATTTGTGTGGACTATGAGAGGCTGTAGGAAAGCAACGGGGCATTTCTGTGGTCTTGGGATTACCCCAGTGATAAGTAATTTAAACATTTTTCAATGTTAAAACAAATACTGTGATGTTATAAAAGATGAAGGTAAATATAAAAGAAGAATTTAAAGAGAAAGCATGAGACCTGAAAAGAATGCCCAGCTTTTGAGGTTAGCTGTTGCACTTTACTTACACTCAAGGTACTTTTGTGAAAAGTTAATGAAGAAATATCTAGAGGAAAAAGCTGCCCCTGTCACATCCTCCTGCCCAGCCTAGTGTCCCCCTGGGCCAGGAAAACACCTGTTCCCACATGCACATGGGCTTTTGTACAGTTTTTGAAATCTCTTAATGTATATGTTATAGAATTATTATAATCATTGTAAATTACATATTACAACATACACATAAAATATATAGTAGAATATGCCATGTAGAATGTCTCATTTCAAACACAGACCTCTCAGGTCTACTTGTAACCAACTCCTGGTCTTTACATAGCTATTTCATCTAACACATAAAGGATTATTTACAGACTATACTATTGCGGGTAGTGATCATAATGATAACAACAAAAAACTTTATCGATTCAAAATTTTCAAGGCTTAGGATAGAGATTGGGGCCAAGTTTACCTTTATATTCGTGACAGGTTTTGAAAAGGTTTGCGAAGAAATATACCAAGTGAAGTGTTTGTAAAAGAACTGTTTACTTGACACAATTTTAGAGTCATGAATTCCTAACAATGTAAGTGCATTGCAAGCAAAAGCTAGATATTGCTTAGGTTGGTATTTTGATATAATAGGTACAAATTATTTTTATCTGTTCTTTAAAGCAGGGCTCCTGCTAGACAGTACACTTTTACTCTAGTTCAAATTGCCATTTGAAAACAATAAAATACCGTTCCTGTGAAATGTATTATTTACGCTGACTTTTAATCATTTTGACTCTTTTCCTTGAGTCAACAGGCTTTATGTCTGAGTCTACTTAGTAGAGGAAGTGCACAAAAGTGGTCACAGTTAACAGTAAATCCCAGTTCGTCACCTCAAGTTTCAATAGTCACATCCATTATATTAAGAAACCAGGCTTTAATAATGCAAGAGTTAGCAGCAAAACAATAAATGTCCAAACATGATAAATAGCAGGTTAACCACCTCTGCAACAGTGAGAACAACAGTAGCAAGCTAGCCCGTTTTTGCTTAGTCTTGTAAGAGATAAAATCACAGTCTGTAGTTTTATTTATCTGTCACATTAGAGGGTTATCCAACATTTCAAGAAATATTGGAGTGCAAATAAATAGCTTACCTCTTTTGATAGTCATTTACAGGAAAAATAACATGCTTTATGGTGCAAGAGAAGAACCTTAAACACTATCAATATTGAGAGTAAAATCATATCCTACCTGAGTGACTTTCTCTGTCACATTGTGTGTTCGATCTTTAACCTTGGGTGCAATAATGGTTTTATCTGAAGAAGGAGGGGATGCATTCTTTTTTTCAGTTTTGACATCTGAAAAATTCAGAGTGAGCTGTGGAATCTTGTTAATGGTGCTGTATTTGTTGAGATTTGAATCTGACGTGGATCCCAAGAGGCTTGACTTGATATGATTAAAAGGCCCTAAAAAGATTGGAAAAATATTTGTAAAAGTGGTATCAGGAGAAATAGAAGAAAGAGATGCTCCTGAATGACCCGTTAATGATCCATGGCCAGTGTGGCCCTGCTTTGGGAGGGACTAAATGCAGCAAGCTGGTACCTGACCACAAGATTTAGGGTCACTGTCTGCCACATAGAGCAGCACATGAGTATCCGAGGGTAAGATGGGGTTCAACGTGTGTACCCAGAGAGCAGATGACATCTTTAGCTGTTACTTAACTTCTTTCATTAAGGTCTGGAATAAAAGAAAAGAACAAACCAAACCAAAACAAAACAAACCCAAAAACCTCAACTCCCTATTACTGGCCAAACTGGTTTTTCAGGAATGTCTGTTTTATAATCCTGGAATTATTCAAGGAAGGCACTTGCCTATGGATAAAATCATATTGGTCAGGAAATTTCTGAATAGGCTGTGTCCCCAGCTCCAATGTGTATTAGTCTCTTTTCTGGGCCATGACAAGTGACAAATGATGAGCCAGCCATCATGTGCTTCAATTACCTGAATGAGATATTTTACAGAGCTTCTGGAATTTCAGATAAGCCAGAGAAAGGCAAACGCCTTAGTGTGCATGTGAGTGTATTCATGTATTCTACTGAAAACTCCAGAATTCTGTGTGAAAATTTTAAAATCTTTCCTTTTTCTCCTTTCATTTAAATTTAAGACTTTTTCTTTTTTTTTTAGGGAAAGAAAGGTCTCCATTAAAAACAACAACAACAGCAACAACAACAACAACAACAAAACCAACCATACCAGAAGAATGCTTTTGGAAACATAACTTAAAATTGAAGTGACCACAGCTAGGTAATGGCTGGGGTTAGTGGTAGCTGGTTATTTATTTATTTATTTATTTATTTATTTATTTATTTATTTATTTACTTTCAATCACGCTATATGTTAGATCCCCAGAATTGATTCATCTTGCAGTTGGAAGTTAATACCCACTATCTGACCCTGGTCACTTCTCACACTCCTTTCCTCTGAAGACAATTTTGCCAGTTCCAGGGCTCCTGGTTCCCTTGTCGAGGAGAAATGCACTGACTAGGTACATCTTGAGATGAACTTACTGTGTGTTGCTTTTAAAGAGTCAAGAATTGCTCCAGAGTTTCCTGTACAAGGGGTAATGCAACTTTTACTAATATAGAGCTCTTAAAAATTGTCATCAGGAAGAATTTTATAGAAATCCTGAGCCCATGAGTATTACCCAGCCATTATTTTGCTGCCTCAGAGAATGCTTAAAATGCAGACTGCATGACTGAACTTGCTAGTCAGCACATTATGCCTTATGCTACTTTTTCTCCTGTTCAGAATGAAACAGATACATTTTAGGGATCACAAAGCACTTTATGCAAGGTCTAAACATTTGAATATTAGATTTAAAGGTTGTGTATTTTGAACCACAATAACAAATCAACTCAACTAAAATATAATGCTAATAAAAAAACTGCCATCACCTAGTTGATAGTTAATTTGGAGAGAATTCACATATATTCCTTTATAAAAGTTTATGTTAGGTTATTATACAAATTTTAAATAATTTTAAGAGCATTTTCATTCATGCTGCAGACACTGTGCTCCTTGAGGTGCAATTTTATTCATTCCCTGAGTTTTATCCATGACGATGATCAAATCCATTTAGGTGAAAAATGTCATTGAGCAATTTCGGCATTTATTGCCCAGTATGCTCTCATTTGCATATAGACTCTCACTCTTTTCTATTTATATGATAAGGAGAGAAATAGGAGCCAAATGTGGCACCAAATTTATCTCGCCTCCAGACAGGTGTCTGACAGAAACCCCATCCTCTAGATCTCTGTGCAAGTCTCCATCACACCCCATTGATTACTGTAATATCGTAGATAGTGTTCTCTTTTTTGTACCATTGTATCATATTATGGAGATATGGCTAAATTCAAGGCCTATATCTTAAAATTTATAATTTGCAAAACATTCCAGGATTTCCAACTTCTTAGATAATGCCTTTTCCTCAACTCTATTGTCCTATTTTCACTCATTAGGCACTTATACTGCACCCAGGGATACTGAGAAGAGATTAAGGAAAGTTGAGTTCTGATACATAGTTAAGTTGTGTTTAAAACCCTTAAGTCTATCTTTCAACTTTCTTTCTCTGTTATCCTTCTATGTGATGGATTTCTATAGCCGACTGTCTACAGAATTGTCTAAAAAATCAGGTAAAAATATGGATGATCTATCACATTAGGGGAGACAAACACTGTTAAATATGCTTTGATTGTCCTTGTGACCAGTTTCAATAAACTCCACTGAATTGGCTACACCAATAAGCAAGAGGTCTCAATCATGATAGCACTTCATCCTAGGGGCATTTGTGGGGACATTTTTGTTTGTCACAATGATGAGAGGTGGCTATTCTCTCACCTTGAAATATTGTCCCATATGTTCCAGTGGGCATTGACTTAGGTGAAGTCCTGTTTATAATGATCTGAGCCTTGAACCTGTTTCACATGAAAAATATACAATGTACTTTTCATATGATTTTAATATGTGTTANAATGATCTGAGCCTTGAACCTGTTTCACATGAAAAATATACAATGTACTTTTCATATGATTTTAATGTGTTGCACTTTATAGAGCTACAACTACCACATAGAGGACAGAGTATTACATTGTTTTGTTCAGTAATTTACCAAAAGTTGTTCAACATTTTGGAAAATCATAACAGTTGGAGTTAACCTCCCTGTGACATTTGAATTGCTGCTACGAAATTTCAGGCTTAATGTTATAAGGTTATAGTCTGTGTTTGCATGTCATGAACAAATATGTAAGCAAAGAGATTTGAGTACTTTTTTTTGCCAGTGTTGGAACTGAATATTAAATTTGCAATAATTCTAGGAATCACACTGAAAATCATTAATAAAATTTCTTTCAAAATATTTCATGTGATTGTTCTCTATGTAAGTAAAATGGTACATGATGTAATGAAAAGAAACTATGTAGGAAGAACTAAACACTTTAACTGATTTGCCTTGAGATTGCCTGTTAGTTTCCAATCGCACTTTAGCAACTCCTTAGAAATCTGCCACAACCTTATCATAATGTCTTGATTGCCATTTCTTGTTCCAATCCTTTTTCTAGTCCTATTGTTTAGGAAGGCATATGGTCTGCAAGTCCTTTTTACAATATTGGATGAAGAATATATGTTTTGACATTCAGTGGGATTTCTTTCCTAAATGGTGCAATTAATTAATATTGATGTTATCACAAACAGAATCATGTTGACATTACACTGAGCTGTTAATGGCCAGCTTATTGGTGAGAACATCATACTTTCTCATTTTCTCCCCAGTTTATCTTGGGATATTTTTTATAATTCAATTTTGGTTATTTCCTGTTTTTAAAATACATGTATAAGTAATTCTGATCTGTTTTTATTTATTCCAATAGTCCTTTTTATTTTGTTATCCACTCATATTCCTGCTCTATCATCTTCTCTTGTACTTATCTGGACAATTGTCTCATGTCTTTAATGCTCTTAAAGCCATTTTCTAAAATGTCTGCTTGTTGCATTATATCTTCTAGTGTAGTTAGTTATATTTGAGCATTAATACATTGAAAAACTATCATTTTTTTTATAAACAGTTTTCCTGGTATTCCTCCTTTACATTACAGTTAAATAATCATGTTGATCTCCTAGAAATAGGTTAAATGATTTCTAAATGTTGTTACAGGATAGTAAAATGAGTATAAAAAATATTTTTGGGAAACAAGGGGTCATTGGGTCTGATAGGGCTAAGAAACTGCTGGTCAATATATGTCATGCTCAGATTTGCCCTCAGAATATTATAACTTCATTGAGTCCATATTTTAGCTTCTCATATTTACTGGTGGATAACCCTTCAAATGGTTCCTCTATTTTGTTTTTTCTTTCTTTTTTAAGTTCTTAATGTTAGGGATTTAATCTAGCCTTGCTTTTAAATCTATAAATTTAAAGAATTCAGCAGAACCTAAAATGTTACTTAAAATAATTCATGCATGCTACTTACATAAAACATTTACAATCTATTTCATCCTGTATAACAAAGAACATTATTCTTTTTCCACTGATTTTGAAGCAGATGTTTATATGCAGAAGTCTGACTTTGCAGGACGATCAGCATTAGCTTAGGTTCCTCCAAAACCTATCTAAATTCTAGTGAAAAAATTTCCCAACATTTTAATTAAGGTAGGTACTCACAGTATTCCCATTTTTACTAATCATCAACCTAAGCAGATAGAATATGAGGCCCAAAGGGAATAAGCATCAAGGACTAGAAATCAGAACACAGGGTTTCCTACCTCCTAGGTCTATATTCAGAGAGGCCTTGGTTGAGGATTTAAAGGTGAAAGGCAGCCTCCCTGAGAGTGATCATGAACAGATGGGATTTAGGATTCTAATGAAAGAAAGGAGGATAACCTGAAAAACAAAGTAAATGAATTTAAATAAAATAAATGGGCAGGCATAAGGGGAAATAATAGCTTCAATAGAAAGGAATGTAAAACTAAAATGTGCATAGGAGGAATTGATGTTCTTTAGAGACACATTTGAAAAATGGATGACCAAGTAAAACCTGCCCGTATTCTAGAAAGAGATGAAAAACAGGTGACCAAGTAGACTAAACAAACATCTGGATAAAGCCCTAATATATTACAACTGTCTGATTAAAAATAAAGTAGGCCATGTTCCAACTACAAAGAAATATTCTGAATTTAGAGATCAAGCCAGAGGCTAAAGCAACAACTGGGAAGAATTTTAGATTAAAGATATTTAAAATTTTTATGATAAGGCCATTTGAATTTATAATGAGTTACAAGATGCTAAAAGAGAATATCTTCTCTTTTAGATGTGCTGGAAATATAGCCAAGGACGTCTGATAATTTTAAAAAAATGCTATTTTCTTTTTTTAAAGATCATTGCTCTTGAGGATAAGATGGGACACAAGAGAAGTAGAGCAAAAAAAAAAAAACAAGGTTGTTATCAAATCATCAATTCTTTATACAATATTTTTTAGGGCACTGAGTTTATTAGGCCAAAGTTTAATGAAATGTAAATTGATGAAGTGACTTAACATTAAAAAAAAAAAGCAAATGCAGTGTTTAGTAATTGGATTTTGTAAAAGAACACTGGCAGCCAGTTTAAAACTTAGAAAGATAGATAAGAAGTAATCATATTATTTGTAGTCCGTAATCATATTGCTTCTTTCAGTGTGTGACATATAATTTTCAGAAGAAAACTATCACTATTGAAAATCAGTATGCAAATTCTTGTAAGATTACAGAAACTTGGCCAGTGTAGCTTATAAGAAACAAGCTGTATCAGATCAGTTGATTTCCTTTGTGAGTCTGATAGGTTTTGTGGCTTGGGGAGGTGAAAGCTGTGATCAATCTTGCAGATAGTTTTGTTTCTCACTCTTATGCCAGATTCGTACAAAAGATGGAAACTGAACATACTATTGTAAGTGGGATGCCGAGGTCCTTGGAATAATAAGCAGGTGGAAGCAATAAAGGGGTAAAGTTATATTAAGGACCTATTTACTAAGCGGGGTAGGGATGAGGTTAATTTTTATGGATGACCTGGAGAGCAGTACAGGCAGAGAAACCACTAAATTTGAGGTGAAGATCAGTTTATGAGTGATTGAGATAGGGTTAGGTTCACCTCTCACAACATTGAAGAAATTATTAAAAGCATTTTACATACATACTCTCATATAATCAGCAAATGCAATTTATTTGAATTAACTTTTCCAATCCTTGATAATGGGTTATATTTAGATCTCTGAAGTTAAATGGAAATGATTCTGTTTTCGAAGAAAAGACTGAGTACCAAATGCTGTTCTTATAGTGTGATATTATACCAAGATTAGAGGTAATCAGTTGGTATCTCTGGCCACTCAGAATAGATAAAGGAGGGAAGAAAATTGCATTTCAGCAAGGAGGATTTAGGTTAGCTCTTGGCGTAACAGGCAGTAAAATAGATTTCCCAAGAAGGTTAGAGAATGGGATACTCCTGAGATAAACATTCCTCCACCACCTGTGTCAGAAATTAGCCAACATCCTTGCCTGAGGAGAATAAACCAGATGTTCTTGAAGTCCTTCCAAATGGCTGCTGAAATTGTTTATTTTAGTTTGGTAAAGAAATTATTTTGGGGTGAATTTATATTTAGAAAAACACCTGTAATTATGCATTTGTATACAAAGAAGTATAGAAATTTGTCTTTTGTTTTTTAAGTTTTATTTAAATGTGGTTTAGAAACAAAACCAAAAAAGTTTAAAAGCACACTTAATGTATTATTCTATATCTAATCAGCATATTAATTGTTCTGTGAAAACCTTAAGGAGCTAGACACTTAAGTATTTTTTGACAGTTTCAAAACCAGAGTCTGAACAAATAATGACGACTCTGAAGTACACATTTACATTAATTTTTAAATTAAATTTGCACATGTTTTTAAATCTAATTTGAGAGTTTAACTTCATAATTCACTAATATGGGAAAACTTCCTATAATGGTTAAGAGGTTCCTAACCCCAAATTCTGACTTGGATGATTCCTTTTTATTCAAAGCCTACTTCTATTAAAAAATGTAGGGTCGAGGAGGAAAAAGAGTTGGAGATTAAATGGATTTATGAGAGAAAAATAAAATAAATGTGGTTTGAATAACAACTGTGTGAACTACTGATTTTAAAGATAAGCAAGCTTAATTTTCTATTTATTGAGAAAAGTTAGATTCATTTTTCACTGCACTTAAAAGATCACTGGAAAATTAGTGTCTAATAATTAATTGCTAATTATTAAATGCTAAGGCCAATCACATTTCATATAAGCAAGTTAGCAGGATGTGTCTGTATTCTGTTTCTTGACATTATATCCTGAATTATATCAACACAAATCACCATCACAACTGCCACTAATCTGTTCCCTTTTAGAAATCACAGTAGACAGGCCAAGGATAGAATAATTATGTGGAGGAAGTACTATCCCAATTATGTGGAGGCCACCTGCATAGACCCGTTTTGAAGCGCTTGCAAAGTAAAATTGGGATGGGGAGAAGCTGCCACAATTTCCCTTATTTTCAAATCACTCTGGATTGATGACCAGAGAACAGCTTTACTGTCTAGTGCTATTACTTCATAACCATCACCAGCTCTGACATAATTAGGGAAGCAATTGAGAAATCAATATACAGAACTTCATAGTGATCAGAGTAGCAGTGACATACAGAAGAGACCCAAACAGTGAATTTTAAATAATAATGGTTACTGGTGGAGACGTGTCCATGCAACACACATGCACAAAATGAGTCATTGTCACCATATGCACACTCACAGGGGCATGCATGGCCTATGTTAAAAGATTAAGTCCAAAAGTTTTCAATTTGATGAGAATAATATGATTACTGTATTTTATGATTCCTTGTACCTAATACGATACAGTAGAAAAAACAGAGGTGAATATCAAATTTTGAGTCAAATCCAGATTTATCCAGAGGTATTGCCCACTTAAACATTAACCTACAGTACCTATAGGTCATGCCAGTGATTTCAGACTAATATAGGACACAGTTCAAAATGATTGAAATGTAATATAGAAAAATAGAAAATGACCATCATGCATGTACAGTTTACTACTACAGTAAGCTTAAAACCATACCCCCTGCCATCCAGGAACGTGAAACTAGTTTTAAGGAAACAAAAGAGGAACAAGTGAAGTGATACTGTCATGTAGCACTTTGATTACCTTACTTACTCTTGCACTCAAAATTTTGGGGGGGCTGAAATAGGCTGATGCGCCTCTTTCGCACTGGAATATATTTAGCTTAATATTTGCTTCTTTCCAAATGGTTTCACTATTTAGGAAGTGTTCACTGTGAACCTAGGCTTATACTTCTCGGAGGAAAAAGGAGTTGGGAATCATTTTGGCATCGCAGCTGAGAAAGTAACAATGTCTCCAGCAAAATCAAGCCATGATGTCTCCACCAAACACCTGGGCTAGCTACGGGCAGCATGACGTTGCATTGAACCGGGCATACAGCAGGCAAGTTAACATGCCGAGTAAAGGGGCATTCTGAGCATCAGATGATGAAATTTGAGTTTGTACGTTACCTTTGACATTGCGACCATTGTCTGTTTTGAGCACAGAAGGGTAAAAAAAGAAAGAAATATAAAAAAAGACTAAAATTATGTTATATACACTGAAATACCTCTGTAAAAACAATCAGAGTAAACAGGATGTAATGATTGAACATTTGTCTTCAAAATTAGTATTCTGTAACATTCAACCAAGTAAAATGCATACACCAAAAATAATATCTGCCATCCTAAGCATGCACGTTCAAGTATGTGAATCATTTATCTCACTTAATTTAACTGGATTCCAAGATACAGATTTTATAATTATGACAGTTCAGAGAAAGACATCTCCAGCTGTCTGCAGTTGTAATAAAAACTTTCAATCTTGTCAGAAGCCAATTTTAGTGTCACTTCAACCGTCATTTACAAAAAAAGACCGCACAACATTCGGTATGTTAAGTAATTGTTTTTTTCATATGCTTTAACCATAAATTAATAAGGAAAATATTTCTAAGACAAGCGCTTACCTTAATAAACCAACTTGTGTTACTAATCACAATTCTATTAACTGCCCTTCCTACAAATGTTCTCCAATGTATATTTTGAAAACACCAAATAGCGCTCAAAGAGTCGTTCTTCGGCAAAAACAATTGTAAGAAATCAGTGAAAGATTTGACTTTTAAAAGTAGTGTGGGATTTTTAAGTTTATGTTGTCACAATGCACTCCGTATAATACCTAAAATATTTAAGAAATTCATTTATATTAAGATGGACTGTTTCCCAATCTCAGAGCTGAGTGTTTTCAGATTTATTTTGAGATTAGCAATCTGACTCTTTGATGCATATTTGCTACTAACAAAATATGCATTATTAGTTTTGAAACAAACAAGCTTAAAATAAATGAAGTCACGTCAAAACCATACAAATATATCCAAGATTTGAAAAAAATCTGTTCAACATTTGTTGACATCTATGCTAATGCTGTGCATATTTAAAATCTTGGGATATATCATAATTGTTTCAAAGCTTACAGGTGAAGCAATTTCAATAATGCGATATATTGAATTGCTAGTGTAGACATTGCCTCAGACAGAGATGCACAAAACTGGGACCTTACATGACAATTCTGCCCTCTTTGAGGGACCATAAAAAGCAAATAAGCATAGTGAAGAGACCTTGATTACACAGAATTAACTATCTCCATCAGAAGTGGGACCCCAAAATCATTAGTAAAGTAACAACTGCTTACAAGTAGTTAAAAACTGTAACATTTCTCAAACCTCAAAATTATAAAGATTTGCAAATTCTAAAATAACTGACTGGTTTATATTATATGGTTAATGTTGTTTTGACATTCTAAGACAGNGCGATATATTGAATTGCTAGTGTAGACATTGCCTCAGACAGAGATGCACAAAAAAACTGGTTAATGTTGTTTTGACATTCTAAGACATAGCGTACAGTCTGTGCCTTGGTGCTAGCTGAGGCCTTGTTATTTGTCCATGACAATGTAACTGCAGAAATTTGAGTAAGCAGTTAGAACCTTCTAGCAACTTGACAGAGTAATTCTATGTATGATCAATCTAATAATAAAACAGTTAGGGTTTATACATTCTCTATCTATTTTTTTGAATTTCATTTTTCCAATAGTGCATTTTTATTATATTTACAAATGTATTGGTTTATTATGGATTAGAAAAAATTCTAGTCCTTCACCGTAAGTGGTTTGAGAAGTAGAATTCTAAGGTACTTGGTAATATAGATTAAATAAAAGGATAATGTAAAATATTATGCACTACTATATTTGCAAATTATTTAAGGTTCTATAAAGACAGCCTAAAGAGAAGGAAATTTCTCTTCTTGAATAAAGAAGCATTAATCTGAATTCAGAATCTAGTGCATGTGGAACTTAACCTGTTACCCATTCACATGAATTCATGAAACTAAAATGACTTAAAACATTTTCTCATCATCACATAACATTGTGTGTCAACTATACCCAAATAAAAAAATAAAAAAAATTAAAAAATTAAGTTCTCCATCTTCCTTTGTCAGCAGCTCAGTTTCTAAAATATATCAAATTATGTAGCCATGGGAACTGTGTGGTTTTTTCCTAGGCTAATTAGTGATTTTGTGGCTAAAATTGGTTTAAAGCTGAACTACAAAATACCCTCTGAATTTGTTAATCGATAACCAGACTGCAACAGATGCAAGCAAGTAATACTTTTATGGAAAACAACAAAGCTTGCATGGGGGAAGAAGTCCAGGATTTCCTCACTATTGAGTGTCCATATATAGAACCTGAATTGAGAAATCCATAAATATGAAGTCTTCCTTTCCCATAATTGTATCAGCAACTATGTATGAAATGGACCCCATATAAAATTGAAGCAAATAAGGTGAAATCATGAAATCTGATCTAACCTACTCAGCACCAATGTCAAATCACAGGCTGTCTGGACCATGCACTGATCATGTACCATCTAACATGTAAGAATGATAATAATACCATAACTCAGGTTCTAGGCAAAAAGGCCAGTTTCTGAAAAGTCAGTATGATGCTTACACTAACTGGACTGACTAAGCAAAATGCATATTGGTCAGTTGAATCACCCTATTGGATTTATTGCAGTTCAGCCATAGGATTCATTGCTCAAAGATCAAATTTCAGCAACTTCATTCAGTCAGGAGATATTGAGCATGCACTTAATTATTCCATGGTATGGGGACGAGTTTGGGAAATGTCCTTGATTTTATTTGCCCTTTGACCTTCTTTAGACTACACATTAAAGTGGATGTGCTACTTGCTTTTGTACCATGTACAGTTTCTCAAATCTATCTATGGAAAGTCCTTCTGTTTTTGTGATATTGATTTATCTCTTTTTGAATTCTTCCTGGCGGTTCTGCCTTCCGAATTCTCTTCTGCCTTCTCATCTTCACTGTGGCCTTTAAATAAAGATCCCCACATGATTATAGAGTATAATCATTTCCTGTTGTGTGTGGTTTTGAAACATAGTTCACAAGCATGGTTCTCTCAATTTCACAGCAAAATTTATTGAGATCCTGCCATGAAACAGGCCATTGTGTTGGATACCAAGGCGGCAGAGCTCACTATGCCCAAGCTCTGGTAATGGGGGAGCTCACAGAAGCATCCTCATTACTTCGCGTATCCTGCAGAAATGACAGACTTCTAATGTGGAATAAAGGTAGAATGGAATAAATGCTATAATACGTGCAAACACTACTTTGCACATTAGAATGTAAGATCATTTAATGCTTTTGGTTTGGGAAGGGGAAATGGGCCTTTATGACTATGAGTGGCAGAATAAGGAGGGACGATATTCCTGGCAGAACAAACTAATGAAGCAAAACAATGTGTGATACAATTTTGGAAAAAGCAATTATCTTTGTGCAGGTTTATACACAGTAGGGGAAGGAATCCTGTAGGAGCTGGGACTAAGGTTTGAAAAAGAACTGTGGCCAGCTAGCAAAGTGCCTAGTACCCTACACTAAGAGCCCAGTGATCAGATGCATGTTTCAGGAAGAAAATTCGCAGCAGCAGCAGTGATGATAGGAACACACTGGAATGGATGCCACAGAACAACGGGCCACTCAAGAACCTGAACTTGTGGGATTTAGAAAAGTGGAACCGATATATCCACTGAATAGGTACTCTGAATCTCTGCTCCTGGGGGAAAGCTCGTTGAGTCCACAGACCTGTCCTATGACAGGAAAGCACTGTGTGGTGGATTGTGGACTCCAGAGAAAGGTGGTCCTGGGTATGAAAGCTGGATCTGGGACTCGGTAACCTTGGACCAGTCATATATTTAGCCAATCTAAGTCTCAGTTACCTCATCTATAAAATGGGGCCTAGTAATAATTCATAACTCATAGAGTTGTTGTAAGCATTAAATGAGTTAATGTGTGTCAAGAATTTACAATGCCTCAACACATACTACTCAGTAAAAGTTGGCCATCGTCATGTTAATGATGATTTTTTTTGTCGCTGTCTTTTTAAAAAAGTATTTATTTATCTTTTTTTGTGGTGGGAGGGAGTGCAAGTAGAGGGGCAGAGAGAGGTAGACAGAAGATCTGAAGCAGATTCTGAGCTGACAGGCTGACAGCAGTGAGCCCGATATGGGGCTTGAACTCACAAATAGTGAGATCGTGACCTGAGCCAAAGTCAGACCTTCAACTCACTGAGCCACCCAGGTGCCCCTGTCGTAGTCTTTTGAGATCTACTGCTTTCACTACTGGCTAATATAAGAATATGAACACAAAGAGGCCTGGGGAAAAGAAATGAAGTCTCACTTGTTCTGACTTTGGTTTTCAACTTTGGTCTTTCAATACTTTCAGGGATTATGTTTTTCCCCCTATACCTTTCCCCTTCTTCCCTCCTTTCTCCTCCTTACCCAATCAGTTTATAGCTTTCTGATTACTCAGTACACCACACTTTATACACCTCTTTCTTTGGAAAGATTTTGTTTATAAAAGAGTCCTGTGAAGGCACATCACTCTCTCTGCCCAGAGCTTGACTATTTACTAAATGCAGCAAAATTAAATATGCTTGCAATGATAGTGTCATCACCTAACCAGATCTTATATTAAGCATTAATCAACCCTCCATAAAGTAGGTAGGTAATGGTTATCATACCATTGCAGAAACACAGAAAAGAAGCCAAAAGAAACCAAATTATTCACTAGGGTTCAAAGAGGAAAATCAGTAACACCTCCGGATGTAAAACTCATAATTTGTAATTGCTGTAATTTACTCACATTTCTTCCTCCAAGGCATAGGGATTAATGTCAAAATTAAAAACTATGGAAATTACCTTTCATTACTCATTAATATATGTTTCCATATTTAAAAAAACCAAACATACCTTCACTGGCATGTCGGTCTCTAAATATGTTCTTCGGGTGGACACTGAATCCTTCTATATCGTGAACTGAAGAAGCCCTCCGTATACTACAAATGCTTTCCTTCGATCTGGAATGAGTCAGCTGGGAACTTGACTGCAGCATGTCAGGGTAGAGTCGGTCCCATTGCCTTTTGGGAGAGGAATGGTCAAGAGGTCCTGATATATTCACCAAAGGGGAACATTTGCTGGGCTGTATCAAGGCTTTTGTGTCATCTGCTTCGGAAGGGCTGCAGCTCTCTTTTGTAGGAGACTTGAAGTGCTTCATGGCTACTGAATCATCACTGTGTTTAGATGAATCAATTACTACCACATCGGGGTCTTCTTGTGGTAAGGACTGCTTTCTGTAAGTGAGAACTCTCAGACCAGGGAACTTGAACCCAAAAAGTTTCCCTACAAATGGAGATAGGAAAAAAAAACCATTATAAGACAAATATATAAACATATACACATCAATATATATATACATACACACACATATATATGATATATGTAAAAACATATCCCTTAAGACAAACAAATAAATATCATTGACTTATACTCAAATACCTTGTAAAAAGAGTTGTTAATCAATACTTAAGTCATTCACAGTTGGGCTACGGGATATTGTAGAAAATTTCTGAGACTAATACGAATTACCATATAAGCAATAAGAAAAGAGTAAAAGAATCTTGTCATGTTTCTAATGGTTAAATAGATATACTCCAGAGACATGAAAGCATTACTTGGGTGACATGACTTTTTTTTCTGTTTGTTTGTTTGTTTCAATAAACTAAGACATATTTTACATTATTACATATAACATATGGTTAAAAACACTATACATCTATTTTTAAGGGAATTAGAAGAGTGGAATACAGTTGGGAAGGAAAAGAAGGGATGGGTCACCATAGGTATGAGGGGCAGACACTGGAACTATTATAGTGCTTGTGTGTGGTGGGGGCAGGGGTTATTGTACTAGAAGCAGGAGGGAGGGAACAAAGTGGGGACAAGACATTGGCCTGACATATCCAGAAGAATTATTGTATTAGATAATACTGAGAGTCATGTGTGGACCAGAAAAGTGGGGTCAGCTGTGTATGAAAACATTCCTCATTCCATTTAAAAAATGTTAAAGGGCTTTAGGTTTCAGACAGAGATGTAAAGATAAGAATTTCTCTTTCCTGATATTTTTTGTTCCAAAATATGAGAATATGGCCTTAAATGTTATACATATCTCAGAGGGTGGTGCTTAGAAGGACAACTAAATATAAGCATTCAAAGGTCGGCATTAAAATTGAAATATAAGCTAATAAGTGCATAAACTCACTGGCAGGAAGAATGCGAATAAAAACAAAAACATGTCATTTTCCACTCTTCAATTCATCAGTAAATGGAAATAAAAACCCAGATAACATATAGTGATGGCAAAAAATGCTGGTGGGCATTCTGGCACTTTGCTAGTGGGATTGAAAATTGCTACAAATTACTTTGAAAATCATCATACAATATCCATTAAAATGAAAACATACTTATTATTTGACCCAGGAATCCCAATAATAGAATAGTACAAAGGCACAAAAACAAGACCAGGTCTGGATGGACGTTAGAAGGAGAATGGTTGAATAAATTATGGCATTTTTATACTTTGGAATCCTATGATGTTCCCTAAAAAACATACATATATATATATTAGAATTAGAAGTTTATTCAAATATAGTGTTAAGTGAAAAAACAAGCTTTAGTTTAATGTATTTGTGCCATTTCATTAAAAATAATAAAAGGCTTTATTTGTCTATAGAAGTTGTATAGCAATAGGGAAAGATGTGGAAGAACACATGTCACACTGGTAATGGTGACTGGCTCAGTGGGTTTGGAAGTAGAAGGTAATGCATTGAATTCTTCTGTATATATTTTTATTGTTTGTTACATCAAGCATGCATTCCTTATCAACATTTAAAAAACTGATGAAACAAAACTTTTGCTTCTAAAGAATGAAGAGATAAGAAATAGCCTACAAAAAATATGGTGTAGGGGTGCCTCGGTGGCTCAGTCAGTTAAGCATCCGACTTCGGCTCAGGTCATGATCTCACGGTTCGTGGGTTCCAGCCCCGCGTTGGGCTCTGTGCTGACAGCTAGTTCAGAGCCTGGAGCCTGTTTCAGATTCTCTATCTCCCTCTCTCTCTGACCCTCCCCTGTTCATGCTGTCAATCTCTCCCTCAGAAATAAATAAAACATTAAAAAAATATGGTGTAATTCAAAGCTTGTCTAAATTTTGTCTATGAGAAAGCACAGAGTTTCTAATCTCCATTGCCACTGCAGTTATCTATGTTCACATTGCCCCATGGCTTGACAATTCCACATTGCTTTCCTAGTCAGTCATTTGGAGTCTTTGGGCTATGATATTATCCACCTTACATTCTTTAAGTCTCATGGGCACCATTATCTTTAATATTATTATGAACTTTCCTTCAGTCACTGAGGATGGTTTTAAAACATGGAAGAACACTCTCAAAACTCATGGACTTTTTTTGCATTTTATTTAAATACAATCTTCCAGTCAATGTCTTATCTACACACATAGTTTTAATTCCATATTTAATCCAATGGTTCATAAGTACATATCTAGGCCAGACCTTTTCTTTTAGATCCAAACCTGTGTATCGATTGGCCTCATTCACATCTTTACTTAAAAGTCTTAAAAAGAACCCTCAAAATTCCATAGTAAATCTAATCTCATGATCCATCTGTCTGATTCCTGCCCTTTTTCTCTGATTAGCATTTCTCTTTCCCAATGGACTCTAAGCCTCATGAGGGCAGGGACCCTGTCTATTTTGCTTACCAAGTTCCACCTCTGACAGAATGCCTGAGCATGGTAAATGAATTTCTATCATCTAGAAGCAGATCCTAAACTGATAGTGTGCTTCAATTCTGACTGTGGAAAACTAAGATACTTAATTACTCTGACAACTGGATTGGATAATCTTAGCCTTCTGGAATTATATTGACCCACAGTTACCAAAAATGATTGACTGAGTAGAACTCAGTGGCTCATGGAAATAGTGAACCGTGTCCTTTTTACCCAATGCAACTCTTATTGTTAATTTTACCTTTTTTCAGAGGTTACTAACTGCTACCATTCTGATTTTAGAGCATAACAGAGAGTGTTTTCAAACTCTTCGTTTTATGTGAAAGACTCATTACAGAAAATTTTAGAATTAAGTAAGCTACTTTATTATTGTTAAGCTTTCATTTGTGGGCTAGAAGTTAAGTGTTAAATACAATTGTAATAGATTTTATCATTCTGGTAAAAAACATGACACAATGCACAGACAAACTCCAAATACGGTCACCTTTAAGTTCTGGATTAATAAATTGTCCACGAGAGTAACCAATCTATGCAAATAAGATTAAATAACAGTGTATCATGGTAACTGTTTTGCAAACATTCTTACGTAATCCTACCAACAACTCTCATATGCTCAAGTAAATGGCCAAGTTAAAAACCAGTGAACTGCATCAGTCACTTGATTAGTTTTTAATGCCCATGGAATTGACTTATAAAGCAGTTTACAAATCAATTCTGCAAGCTTACTACAATGCACTGAAGGTCAGTGCATACTTTTATTCATTTTTCATCAGTCACATTACCCTCCTCCTTTAAAAACCATTCACTGCCTTTCTTAAATTAATGAGCGTGCAAGGCATTTAGCTTGCTCCTATAGTTTAGTCATATCCAAGGTGGTACAGATGGTCTTTTCTGCATCACTAGGTTAATATGACCATGTTATATTGCATTACAGATTTAGTTGTCTAACAGCAGTTCATCCGGAAAGAATACACACTGAGAATTTTGCTCAGTGCTAGCACTTTTAGGCATGAAATATAAAGCATGGATGACTATAATTCTGTCATGGTTCTTAACACTGAGAAATACCCTTGTAAGTTAAGTCTCCATAGTTTACCATATCCATTTTCTAACTAGACAACTAAAATAGGTACTATTTAGCCTTTTGTCTATTAAATGATAATCTGAAAAAAGAACAACAGAATAGGAGGTTTTTTTTTCACATTTTTACATATTCTCCCAAGTAATTGTAAGTTCTGATAAACTGCTTACATAAACATGATTTTGTTTAAACATACCATTTTCATCTAAGAGGTATCTAGTTTCCCACATACACGAATGGACAACTGCTACAATGTCTTTCTCAGAACATGTCACTTTCATGAAGCTGCTAAATGTAAGTTTGGAA
This sequence comes from Crocuta crocuta, assembly GCF_008692635.1. Taxonomy (NCBI): domain Eukaryota; kingdom Metazoa; phylum Chordata; class Mammalia; order Carnivora; family Hyaenidae; genus Crocuta; species Crocuta crocuta. The sequence goes on along the minus strand of NW_027529525.1, from coordinate 682,108 downwards.
GCTTCATCTTCATGTATCCTGTGTCATATTTAACTGAGAACCTTTTACTTCTCACCCAAGTAGGTACACAGTTAATCCATTATCTTTCTATTTAAAAAAGCTTGTATCCAATCTACATATGCAACGATGTTAAATACTTGGCCTAAGGCCAAACAGGAACTGAGGATAAAGTCAGAATAAAACAGCAGTTTCTATTATTTAATTGGAGTTTTACACAAGATTTGGTGTTTTCTTGGGCCATAAATATCCACCTGAGTATTTAAGAAAAATCATAACTCTCCTCTAAATAAATGTAGATAAATGCATAGACACAATTTTATTTATGATCTCAGAAGATAACTAACAAATGATCTCTCCCTATGAAAACCCTCCTGCTAACGTCCTCTAGGATTCCCTGGGAGTAGTTGACTCTTAATATTCCTTCTAGTTCTGAGTTTATTTGCTTATATATTTATGCCAATCATAGTTCTCACAAATTTATAATGATCACAGCTATATTTCTGCCCTATCTCCAGTGTCAATGGGTAATGTTTAGAAAATCATTTTACTAAACTTCTCTAAATACAGAAGACCTCATTAATCTGAACTTCTCTTTTTCTTTCTCTCTTATCCTGGGAGCTCGTTCTTATCTACTAGAATTTGAAGGAAACAGTTTTTCCAATTTGGGAATCAACCTGGAAATATCAGAAATAATATTTCTTGCAGAAAAGCAAATATTTCCAGGGGAACCTGGGTGGTTTAGTCGGTTAAGCGTCTGACTTTCGCTTAGGTCATGATCTCGCGGTTCGTGGGTTCGAGCCCCGCGTCGGGCTCTGTGCTGACTGCCAGCTCAGAGCCTGGAGCCTGTTTCAGTCTGTGACTCCCTCTCTCTCTGACCCTCCCCTGCTCTCTCTCTCTCTCTCTCTCTCTTTCTCCTAGAAATAAATAAAACATTAAAAAATTAAAAAAAAAGCAAATATTTCCAAAAAGTCCTCCATATACTGCTAATTAATGAATTTCCTCACAGTTACCAATTCTCAATCATTTCCTTGGTTCAACTTCTCTTTATTTCTGCAAACTCTTAGAACTTTGATTACCTAATAATTTTACTAGGGGTGTCTGGGTGGCTCAGTCAGTTGAGCTGCTGACTCTTGATTTCTGCTCATGATCCCAGGGTCATAGGATTGAACCCTACCTTGGGTTGAGCATGGAGCCTGCTTCATATTCTCTCTCTTGAATATATATGAAATATATAGTCTCTCTCTTAAATATTTGTTAAATATATTTAATATGCCTATATTAAATGTAAATCAGAAACAATTTACTCTTGCTTGGTTCTGCTTATTTGAATTATGGACTAAAAAGTAGAGAGAAAGTTAAGTTCAAGTAGTCATGCAAACTAGAGAATATAGTAGGGTAAAGAAGGGACATGGTTGGGGGGTTGGGAAATGGAGAGTATTGTAAAGACCATGAGCAGAGATATTTCTCCTCACAAAAGAGTACAGGTGGTGGGTGGTTGGATCCCCAAGAAATGTTTTGTACCAAAGGTCTTATGAGGATTGTTCTCAGGAGATATGCCTAAGAGAGCAAACAGGTTTGGGTTAAACTCTCATGCAAAAATGCAAAGGAAGCTTCAGCCACCCCTCCAGGGAGCTCTGGAGCTAGAATAGCCCTTCCAGAGTGATGCCATATTCAAGTCAGGGTATTGGTCTTTGTCTCCCAGCATCAGCCAGTCACCTGCTACAACAACGCCATGAGAAGGTCCATACCCTGTGTAGGGCAGTTCCCTGCCCTGGACTACAGTTGTCAGTGGAGCAGAGTTGTGCACACTCAGCAGCAGATATTCCTGCCAGCAAGGCTGCCCTAGGCCTGAAAAGGGGTCTGGCTGAGTAGCACTGTGTCCACAGTGCAGAGCAAGAACGATAGCACGATTTTAGTCTGAAAAAAAACTATAATCTGCAGTAAGTCAACTCTCAGCTATTATCATGCAATAAGGATTTGTGAATTACTGTTGATTTACCTCTCTAAAATCACAGTATTCACAATTTGACACTTATATTGGAAGCCTTAAAATCACCATGAGATTTTTCTACAGCTAAATAGCTCCAGATGGGGAGAGAAACATGACTTTAATCTCTGAGTCAGAGAGAGCAACAGATTGAATTTTATGGGAGAAACGGGCAAGATAGTTGACATATCTGTCCTGTCTTTTTAGGGAGAAATTTCCATTGAGGCACCCTCCAAGGAGATGAATCTTTCCTACTCCCTAGTGTGTAATGAATATACAATACTGCCCATAGGCTGCTAGAACAACCCATAATATTTCCAAGAAGGCAGTAGTTGGCTGCTAGACTGGGAAAAAGGATCACTCAGTATGAACTCAGTACTGACTTGGTTAATGTGATTAGTGAGTGACAAATGGGGCAGTGCAGCCAGTTAGGTCCTGATATTAGTGACAACAAAAGATCATCAGAGGGCCCATCGATCTAGTAAACCTAAAGCTAAATGTAGGACCCTTTAAGGGAGCAGAGATGGTCAGTAATGCCTTGAAAAACTAAGACTCGTGGAAGATTTCCTAGGGTGAGAGACACCAAAGAAAAAGCAGCAACTTATAATAAGGCAGTAAGTGTGAGACCGGATTGGAATCTTGATGCAATGTAAATCCTGACCCAGTAGTGCATGGTGCACATGTGTAGACGTGGGGAAGTTAGTGCTGCAGTAGCAGTGAGAGTGATTATGGGAGCTGCAGCAGCAGCAAGAACTTCTGGAACAGGTTTACAAATGCTGATGATGTCTGAGAGATACTGCTTCCAACCTGGCCAGGTCATCATGAAAGCAGAGATGCAGAAAAAACAAGTCCGGGATAAAAGATATAAGACAGAAAACAGGACAAGGTGGTGGGCTGCATTTAGCTGCCCAACGTTAAAATATCTCAGTGAAGAGGGACTGGGAATGAAAACAAACACATCAGTAGTATATACACCTAATCAGTTTTCTTTCTCTGTGATAACTACTTAATAAATCACTGTGTGTTTTATTAATGGCGTTATTTTATTTCTCTTCAATAGATTTCTTCCTTTTCCAAATGCCATTAGAGAAGCCACTCAAACTGTGTGAATGTATTAACACTTAACCTAAACTGACCTCGTATGACCATACAGTCATCACATTGATAGAGTCTCTCTTGATGGAGTGTTCCAAACACAAATGGTACAGACACCAGCTATCCAAAGGCAGTATGAACAGAAACTCTCCCTGATTTGGTTGCTAGGTAACAAAATTCTCCAAATGATATGCCCATGAGGAGTTTCTGGCAGGGATATACTGATTTAGATGGCCATTAACATTCATTATTAATAAAGAGATAAAACACAATTTTTTCAACTGCCAGCAATTTCCCTGAAATTCTGGCATATTCTCAGAAATATGTCTTTTGCCCTAATTCTAGAGGGGAAACGTAATATAAAGTTGATTGCAACCTGTGACTGGAATTTTCCCAGATTTCTTTTAGCAACCATGTCATAGTTCCTTTTTTATATCAAATTTAATATTTGAAAAGAGGAAACTTCCAAACCCCTGATAATAGTAAATATTAGTTACGTTGTAAAACCTTTAATTAAATTCATCTGAATAATAGATTGTTTCCATAGTAATGTTCGCTGAGGGGGAAACTCTATATTACTACTGCAGCTCTTCATCTTTGAATTAAAGAATAACTTTCAGCTCCAATGGAGAATAGTAAAAACACTGTACGTGCCCTTTCAGAAACCAGCATATAGAAAATTTCTTTGTTCTTCAGCTTGAGGTCTGAAAACTGATATGCAAATTTGAGGGAGTAATGCAGCTATTCAGGCAAATATATATTTGATGTGTCAATTATTCAGGATATGGAGTCCAAGGCATATGAATACATTTTTAGTGGTTTAAATTAGTTAGATTATTGCCTAAATTACCAACTGCATTTTGTGTGTAGAGACTTAGCTGTTGTTGTCAATGCTTTTGGAGTAATTCAAACTTTTCTTTTAGTAAACACAAAAGTAGACATTCTTTGATTTGGAGAGTATAATTTAATCATTTCAAAGATAATGGAATCTCCTTTGTCATACCTTAATAAGATTAAATTAGATGGAAAAGTTCACTTTTGAAAAGAACTGTAAGAATAAGAAACTATAAAAATTTAACTTTATTATACTTTTTTACATTTAGTTTCACTTAAAATTTATCTTTAGTGTTATGTGGACATTAATTAACATAGCCCAATAGTTCTCAGACTTTTGCAGATATCAGAATGAACTGAAGGGTTTGTTAAAACATAAATTGCCAAATTGCTGTGTTTCTGAATCATTTGTTCTGATGTAAGGTCCAAGAACCTGCATTTCAAACATGTTGCAAGGTGATGCTGATGGTCTTACACTGGTGAATCATTGACTAAGCCTCATTCAGTAGGAAAATTTAAAAAACCAATCTTAATTACTCAATCAAAAATAACCTATTCATTTTGTTGTTATTCTACAAATATGTATTGGATACTAACTATTTGCAAAAGGTTGGGGATGCATGGAAAGGAAAATAACATCTCTGCTATGTATTAGAGGTGAAGGGTTCTTGCCCACTTTAAATAAGGAAGGAGTTTTCCAGTTTTCTACAGACCGCACACTTCTCTCTATTTTTATTCATGGCATTTTTCAGTTGTTTATGTTACTTGTCCACGGCAAATGGATATGATCAATGTTGTAGTAAAGGCAGGCATGAGGTACTGTGATGTCACAGAGGCAGGAATAGGTACATTTTCCTGGGTGAGTTAAGAACTCACACATAAAGAGCAGTTCTCACACATAAAGAGCAAGTATACTTTGGAGCAAGTATCCTAGAGGGATGAAGGCACTCAAATAAAGGGGATACCATGTTGTACAAACAAGGTGGTATAAAGCATGTTTTAAGGAACCACCACTGAAATATGGGATGTGATGGGGGGAAGGGATAGAATATAAAGCTAAAGAAGTATCACAGATCAAACCACAGGTATTTTGTATAATGCACAGGACTTTGGAGTTTGATATTGTTAGTTAAGAAAGAACGATTTAAAGGATATAAAAAGCTGGGTAACATAATTTGATGTAAAGTAGTGTGACATGTGATCATGAAGTAAAGAGGCTGAAAGCAGGGATACCAGTTATGAGACCACTGCATCAGCCCATGAAAGATGTTTTGGGCGCCTAGTAGGCAAATACACTGGGCTGTACAAGAGAGATAGCCACAAGGTGTGCTTGGCAGAATTTGATCACTTTGGTTAGGAGAAGAGATGAGTAGAGATTAGCATAATCCCCGTGTTTCCAGCTGTAGTGGCTTGGATGACACCATTCGGGAGTTTTTGATGGATGGTAGTTGGAGAGGGAAAGACAAGTCTTAACTTGAAATGCTAAATCTACAGAAACTTAAAAATCTTCCAAAGGAGATGTCCAGTGGACAGTTGGATATGTGACGTTCTAAGTAGTAAGGAAAGTCCAGAGAAAGGTATGGGCTAGAGATACTGATTTGTGAGGGAGTCTTTACCCTGTAGGTCATGGATAAGTTTGCCCATCCAGGGTATACAGAGAAAATGACTAAGGAGACGAATACTAAGAGTAGCTATTGGGAGGTAAACAAAGAGCATTTACAAGTAGAGTAAGAGGAATAAGAAAATGGTACAAAATTAGCTGCCACAGAGATCAAAAGAAACAAAGGAGTATGGTGTCATGGAAGATAAAACAAAGAGAAGAGAATCAGATTTAACAGGGTACATTCAACCTAGAAGGTAACAGAGAGTACAGCATAGAGAGCTCAGTTATAGCGAGCAGAGAAATTAAGGAAATAAGAGAAGCAAGCGAGTAAGTGTGGGAAGTCTGCATGCCTATCGGAAGAGACAGCATAAATGAAGAAAACCAGGTAGAAACAGATGATAAGGACAACTGCGGAGTCGGAATGCAGACCCCGTCAAGAGGTGTGGCCAGTATTGTTTCAGCTTATTGCAACCATGCAGTCAGATACTTGTGTTTTCCAAAATAAGCCAGAGATCTTCATTTTAGATGTAATCTTCCAATTTTTAAATGCTGGCAACAAACTTAACTAATTAAAACTTTGAGAAAATATTATGAGATATAAACAATGTGTCTGTTGAAGTACAGGCTGTTTTCAGAAGCATGAGAGTGAGCCACAGGGAAAAAGAGCCAGTGAAAATTTTGGGAGCAGAGGGTGGGATTGGTGAGGACAGGTTTTGAAGGATTGGAGGAGAGAATGGGTTGCAAGTGTAATCTAAGCCTCAATTAACACTGTTGGGACATTTTTGTTGAGGATGAGCTTGTTAAAGGAGTTCCTGCCTGCACGCCTCCCTTTGTTTGGAGGTGTGGGAGGTAGGATTATTTGTGGGGACAAATGAGTGACTTAAGGTTAAGAGTGACAAGAAGCCTGGTGAAAGTTTAAAATACTTGCCAAAGGAAAAAGTTGAAGAATCTGAAAAAAAAATTAGGATCTCCTGTATAGTTTTGACTTGCAGTATAATTATTTTTAAATTATAAATTACAAAGTTCACCATTTTTCTGCAAGTAAATGAAACAATGTGGGCCTGTTTTCTCGTTGGGAAATATTTCAAGTTTAGGAAAATGAGAACACTTCAGAGCTTTGTGACACTAATGGTCAAAGTAAATTAAATAGGCTTAAATTTAAACAGAAACTTTTAAATTGATGAGAGAAGAGTGAAAATGTTATTAGCTGAAGTTTTGGGGATATGAGCTTAAGATCACTTTTTTATAGTGGCTCAAAGTGAATCTTTGGTTTTAAAATAAGATAAAAACATAGAATGCATTTGTTCTCTGTTTGGATGTATATTTTAATCAAGACTTTTTTGTTTAATTGAGGTCCCTCTAACTTCTTTGAGAATTTTTTAACAAATTAAAGTGGTGTGTGTGTGTGTGTGTGTGTGTGTGTGTGTGTGTGTGAGAGAGAGAGAGAGAGAGAGAGAGAGAGTCAGACTGGTGATCCTAGGCCCTTGCTATAAAATTGAACTCAACATTTGAAGCTCAAATATACTTGTAAATAATTTAAAGTGAAATGTTGATATGTTTTATTTAAAACAATAAAGTGAAAGTTTCTTAAATTTGATGACTATTAACTTTGAAATTAATAGTGTTACCAAAAACACATAATTTGGTTATCCTCTACATTGTGCAAATATTTATAGGAACAGATATTAGAACAGAAAAAAAAAATAAAACATTTTCCCCATTCCATTAGTTCCTGTGGATGTGATGCCTTTTCGTTGCTAGGAAAACTACAATCTTCTCTTCCATTTAGTATCATTTCCATTCTTCAGATTTTAGGGCTTTTACAGAAACCATCAATGAGAAAAGGTTTAGTTATATATTTCATTTGGAATTTATATTTTTATGTAGCAACTAATTGACTCAATGATGCAGTATTTATCAGTTTGATAAGACTTTTCAGTATAATACTCTCTCCTGTACTTGCTCGATTCCAGGGTAAATAAATAATTTATCTGTGGCTGGTTCTATACCTTTAACCTGTGAAAAATTAGTTTTTCCCAGAGATAGCTGCTTATTTTAGTTGGGTAGTGTTCTTGACCCAGAAATTAGGCATTTGAACTGAGAAATTATTCACCACTTCATTTGACGCAAAACAAATCTGTAGGTTTCCAGAATTTTCTCAGCCCTTTTGATCATTGTCCCTTTTTATGATACATCTTTTCTACTGTGCATTTAGCTTCTTTCCTATTGCTTCTCAATTTAATACTTCAATTTCTTCTCGCTTGCATTTCTTGTGTTGTCATTTCATAGGTTTTCCTTTGTTTTGTCTTCATTCAGGAGAGGCAGTTAAATTTACATAAACTCACATCTTCTCAGACAAACAGTAGCCTTTTCTGTATTACTCTCATTTAAATCCCAGCACTCAGGGACATACACAGCCACCCACACACTTAAATGCTTCTTTTTGAAATTTATTTTAATTTCAGTTGCTTGGGTCACCTGGGTAGTTCTGTCAGCTAGGCATCCAACTCATGATTTTGGCTCAGGTCATGATCTCACAGTCATGAGATGGAGTTCTGTGATGGGCTCCATGTTCAGCAGGGAGCCTGATTGGAATTCTCTATCTCCTCTCTCTCTGCCCCTCCTCTACTCATTCTCTCTCTCCCTCTCTTTCAAAATAAATAACTAAATGTTAAAAAAATAGATAAACATTAAAAATTTAATTTAAGTTAGTTAACATATAGTGCAATACTGGTTTTAGGAGCAGAATTCATCGCTTATATAAAATACCTAGTGCTCATTACAACAAATGCCCTCCTCAATACCCATCACCCATCTAACCCATCTCCCACCCACACCCCTCCATAAAACCTCAGTTTGTTCTATATCATTATGAGTCTCTTGTGGTTTCTTTCCTTCTCTTCTTTCTCTCCCTCCTTCCAATATGTTCTTCTGTTTTGTTTCTTAAACTCCACATATGAGTGAAATCATATGGTACTTGTCTTTCTTTGATTGACTTATTTCATTTAACATAATACATTCTAGCTCCATTCATGTCATTGCAAATGACAAGATTTTATTTTTTTGATGGTTGAGTAATATTCCACTATATATATAATATATAATATATATATATATATAATGTACCACATTTTCTTTATCCATTCATCAGTCCATGCCACTATTATATATCTATTATATATACATATTATATACCACATCTTCTTTATACATTCATCAGTCAATGGACATTTGGGCTCTCTCCATAGTTTGGCTATTGTTTATAATGCTGCTATAAACATTGAGGTACATGTACCCCTTTGAATCTGTATTTTTGTATCCTTTGGGTTAATACCTAATAGTGCAATTGCTAGATCATAGGGTAGTTCTATTTTCAGTGTCTTGAGGAACCTCCATACTGGCTGGAATGGCTGCACTCGTTTTCATTCCCACCAACAGTGCAAGAGGGTTCAGCTTTCTTGCACCCTCACCAACACCTATTGCTTCTTGTGTTGTTTATTTTAGCCATTTGACAGGTGTGAGGTGGTATCTACTTGTGGTTTTGATTTGTATTTCCCTGGTGATGAGTGATGTTGAGGGACTTTTAAGGTGTCTACTAGCCATCTGGATGTCTTCTTTGGAAAAGTGTGTATTCATGTTTTCTACCAATTTCTTCACTGGGTTATTTGTTTTGGGTGCTGAGTTTTAAAAGTTCTTTATAGATTTTGGATACTAACCCTTTGTCAAATACATCGCTTGCAAATATCTTCTCCCATTCCATAGTCTGTCTTTTAGTTTTGTTGATTGTTTCCTGTGCCGTGCAGAAGCTTTTTATCTTGATGAAGTCCCAATAGTTCATGTTGCTTTTGTCTCCCCTGCCTTCAGCGACATGTCTAGTAAGAATTTGGTCCAGCTGAGGTAAAGAGGTTGCTGCCTATATTCTCCTCTAGAATTCTGATAGTTTCTGTCTCACATTTAGGTCCTGCATCCATTTTGAATTTATTTCTGAGTATGGTGTGAGGAAATGATCCAGTTTCATTCTTCTGCATGTTGCTGTCCAGTTCTCCCAGCACCATCTGTTAAAGAGAATGTCTTTTCTCCATTGGATATACTTTCCTGGTTTTTGAAGATTAGTGACCATATAGTTGTGGGTACACACTTCTTATTTATATAAGAAATTAGGCATTTTGAAGGTTAATATGTTTCTGTAAAAAGAAGTGTATGAAAATTTGATTTTCTTTTGTTTCTTTTTTTTTGTTTGTTTTGGTGGTCACCACTGGGACAATAATGTTTGAAATAACCAATATCAGTATTTTACACAGATAGTGAAATTATACTTTAAGAAAAAAAAAAAATAGAACCATGATTTCCCCCAGATCAGAAATAACACAAAGTAGAAATTGGGTAGTATCAGAAGCTACCAAGTTCAATTTGTCTCGCTTTAACTTTTCTGCCTGATTTAAAAATCAACTCTTCAAAAATTGACATCAAGTAAAGGAAATTCCACAGCATAACATGACAAAAGGGTATAATGAAAACCAATATACTGGTTGTAAACAATGGGCCTTTGTAATCCTCTGGAAACAATTTTATGTGCATATTTATACTTTCTCCAACGACTTTCTCTCTGAGTGACGGCTGCAGTGTAAGGAAACCACTCATATTCACAAACTAAAAAGCAACCTCTACTGAATTTGCTATGGCATATACATGAGATGCTATTTTAAACACAGTATAAAATTGCATGGATTATGTATTACATCCTGAGAGGCTACTGTATAGATTATCTTCCATTCAAGGAAATGAAGTTTCAATTCTCCATTTGTATTTCAGTTTGAAATGAATACTTTATTTTAAAAAAATTCTCTTTTTTTGCTATGCTGCTGATATACTACTACTTCCTTTTTCAAGTCCATCCAATTTAATGGATCATGCAAGAAAACTGTTATAGGGGAAAAATGAAGAATTTGTGAAGACGATGAGGAAACAAAATCAGGTATCCCCCCAAACAACAAATCTTATTGACATTCATGACCAAAATACAGGCTGACATTACCTAAAGTATACTCCCAGGAATCATTCAATAATGCCTGAATTGATTAGTGGGAGATATAAAGAAATAAACATTATCATCAACTTAAAGGAACAAGACTTTAGTATCATAATAATTTTTTAAGTGTCTCAATTTTGTTTTTAAATATGTCACCAGGGAGACTGACACATTGGTGATTTTGATAAAAAGTTTCCCCCTAGTGTGATATTGTTCAGAGTAAGATATTTAGTGTATTGGAATCACATTACATTAATATATTTCCCCTATTACTGCTTTAATATAACACTGTACTGTCATTTGGACATACCTAAGGAAGTATCTGATACTATCAAAACTTCTCAGCTGGTATATATTTGATTTAGTATTATATTCAGGTTTACAATATAGGCTTTTGGGACTATATATTTTTATTTTAGATATAGCTTGCTATTTGAACTTATATATAGAATAACAATTTCTTTTTTCAAATATTAAAGTTTTGTGACAAGGCTTCTGGCTCCCCACAGACAATAACTGATAGCTAAATTTCAATTTCCTCATGGATCTTCCTAAAAGCCATAGAGACCAATAAATGAGACAAGTAAAAACTATATCCATAAATTATGCCTAAAGAGTAATTAGAGACAGAGACTTTGCACACTTTAATTTACATATAAGCAGGGAAATAAACCAGCAGTATTGGTTCCAGTAAACACACTGCAATGAGTTCAGCAGAAACGTAATGAAGAAAAGGGAAGTAAGAAGGTCTCCCTGGAGTGACAGAACACATATCAAATAGGGTTAACGCACAAATGTGGAGGACTCCACACTACGTAAGAAATTCCGAGAGCAGGTCTGTGACCTGACTGGTCAGAGCACTGGTTACTAGAGAGACTATAAAAAGTGACTTGAAAAATGCACAAGACCTTAGTTAGTGGCTTTGGAAAAACACTACTTCTTGGTAGGAGGTGAGGGGAGAAAGACTAATGGTGAGCACTGAATATATTTCACTAGAAATTTAAAGCCAAAAAAAAAAAGTGAGAAATATGCAAACATTATATTTGGCCTCTGACCAACTAGAAATACTGCAATAAAACAAAATGAGAGTAGAAGAAAATATAGAAAAAGTTCACTGAGTACCTTGTTAGTAAAAATTGGGAATAAAATATTATAATTTAAACTGACAAACTGAATGATAGAAGACCATTCTTAAGAGTGCAAGGATAAGAATTAGAACAGATTATATTCACTAAAATTACATGGTGGAAAGGGAAGAAAAAGAATTACAGGCTAATTTTATTCTTCCTCATAGTAAGGAATCAAAATACAGTGTCTGAGGGAAAGGAGGAGATTTTAAGGACATTATATAAAATTAAAAATACAAATATTCTCAAATATCAAAATAAATGCAAAAACAAGATAAAACAAACCAAAAGCGCACAAAGTTTTTTTAATAAAAAGCAAAGAAAACATAACATAATGAAATGTTTTAAGACAGTATATTTAAGTGGCACCTAGGTGGCTCAGCTGGTTAAACTTCTGACTCTTGATTTTTGGCTCTGGTCAAGATCTCAACAGTTCATGAGCTTGAGCCCCACATTGGGCTCTGTGCTGACAGCAGAGAGACTGCTTGGGATTCTTTCTCTCCCTCTCTCTCTGCCCCTCCCCTGCTCACATGTACTCTCTCTCTCTCAAAATAAATAAATAAACATTTAAAAAACAGAGTATATTTAACATAGACTATATTAGTACTAAGAAAAAACCTGTTATATCAGTAAATATAAGTACCTATTATAATTTATTTTAAAAGAAAAGTATTATATTTTCTTATAAGAAACAAAAGACAACTTCACTCTACAATGTATAAAGAAGCACAACTAAAACAAAGAAAGACTAGAAGATGGTTTAAATATATAAACAAGAAAATAAAACTGAAAAAATCTTAAAAATAACAAAAGATAACTTTGCATAATTGTATTAAAATAAATCTTTTAAATCTACCTAAAATTCTTGAGAAATAACATTTAGTAAAACTGATACTAGTTCAGATAGACAACTGGAATAGTCCAATCTCTGGAGATAGAAAGAAAAGGAAATTTGTCAAAGAGCTACTCCATAAAATAGTATCAGACCTAGAGGATTTCAAGGAAAATCATACTTAACTTTAATGGTTCTGTAGCACAGAAAATAGAAAAATAATCTCCAGATTATTTTCTGAAGGAATTATAGACTGATACTGATACCTGACGAAAATGCACATAGACATACACACAAATTACAGGTCAGTCTCCCTAATGAACACTGATGTAAAGATCCTAAATTATTTTTAGATAAAGAGAGGCCAACTTCATAGTACAAAATGAAATACATCATGGTATAAAATGGTATTCATCAAGGAATCATACAAATGTGACTCCTTTCAGAGATGCAAGACTAGTTCCATGTTAGTAACCACATTAATAAAATTTATTGTAAAAATAAAGAAACAGAATAGCACACTCATTTCCACAGATGCTGAAAAGGAAACATATAAATTTCAACACCCATTTTAAATAAATATAACTCAATGGAAAACCTTGCAAGTATAAAACACATACAACTCAAATACTGTCATTTGAATGAATGAAAAACACTTGGCATTCCTACAAAAATACGGAAGAAGGCATGATATTTATCATCAATGACTTTTTCATAATATGTTGGAAGTATAATAGCTAGCACAATTAAACAAAAGAAAACTATTAGATGTATAAGAATTGGAAAGAAAAATGTAAAACAATCTCTATTTGATATGATAGACACTTGAAAAACTCATTAAGAGTCAATGTAAAAACCACTGAAAACTAAGAAAACTCATTAAGATAGTAGGATATAAAGCTAACATACAAAGAAAAAATATCATTAGCCTTAAAAATAATCATAAGATATAATGAAAGAGAAGATTCTATATATAATAGCAGCAATAACAAAAAGTTAAATTCCAAGTAGCAAACTAAAGCATAAGAAAAAATTTAAACACTTCAAAAAGACACAAAAATTAGACCTAAAAATGAAAATACATATAATATTCTTGTACGGAATGACTCAACATCCTAAAGATGTTAACATTTCTCAAATTAATTTATAAAAGTAATGAGAATCCAATTAAAAGCCCAAAGAAGTTTTTCCATTTCTGGACAAGTTGTTTATAAAGTTCATACAGAATGTTTAGCAAGAAATAACCTCAAACCCCTGAACATTAATGTCAAAGGGAGCATGTCATATCAGAGATCAACTGTACATTTAAAACAATATGAATCTGAATGATAAATATGCCAACAAAACTGAACACAAAGTCCAGAAATATACTCAAGCACATAAAGGAAGTTTAGTGTGTGTGATAAAGGTAGCATCTCAAGTAATTGCTGGAAAGATAGGCTTTCTAATAACTGATGTTGAAACAACTGGAGAGCATTGATAAAATGATAAATTAAATTTATATCTTGCACCATAAACCAAGATAAACAAAATCTATCAGAGATACAAAAAAAAGAATAAAATCATACAATTCTAGGAAAAGATTTTTTTTTCCATCTTTGGAATGGTGAAAACTTTTCTAAAAATGACTCAAAAATTCAGAATCAGCAAAGGAAAAGGTTCATTAATTTAGATATATTACAAACGAACAATAACAAAACCATTGCATGACAAAAATTAGGAAAAGATAAAAAAAGTTGCTGGGGTAGAGACTTGCCACTTATTTTACAATTTGAAAGAAAAAGACAAAAAATGTATATAGGAAATGGACAGTTGGCAGAAAAAGAAATATCCATAGTGCCTAAATATATGACCCTCTTCCATAATAAGATAAATGAAACTAAAACTAATTGAGGTACTACTTCTCACCTATCATAATGATAAATATCGAGAAGACTGACTTACTCTGTTACCATGGCTTTAGAGAAAAGATCTAACAAATTACTGGTGGTAGTGTAAAATGGTTCAAACCATGGGAAGGCGAGTTTAGTAGTATCGTAAAAAATTACATATGCATTTACCCTTTGACTTAAGAATCCCACTTACAGACTCTTAACCTGAAGATAATTTTCCAAACACATACATACATGTTTACAATTCATTCTGGGATTATTTGTAATAACCAAAATGTGGAAACAACCATCGGTAGAGGACTAGTTGAATTAACAATGGTATAACCAAGTCAAATGGCTTTAAAAGCTACTGATCAATTCTGTAAAGCACCAAAGAGTAACAGCAGCTATGACTTTGTTTAATATAAAATTATTTTACTTAAAATGCAAACATAGCTTGAGAACTGACTCAAAAAGAAGAATGTATTAAAATTACTACAGTAGCAGAATATTACTTACGGTTTACCGATTTGACTGGTAATATTGGGTTTACCCTCTCTGGGGAGGCAGCGTTTTCCTCATCTGTCACATATTCAAAATTAATGATGAACATCATAGCCACACCCTCTTGGTTTTTCACCGGAATTATGTGAGTGTTACAAATGAAAGTGGACCCTAAGGAGATGAAAAATGAGTGTTAGGTCAAACATACACCTTCACTTTGAGATGTTAGTAATATTAAAATTCTAATCACCCCCTAGAATTTTCCATTATAAATAGTCACTGAGATTTAACAAAATAATTAGACTTTTATTTTATATTTCAATATACAGATGTCTCCATAAAAATGCACAAATTTTTCCATAAAGACTTTACAGGCAAATTCAGGTGCTACATTATGGAAAAACAGAATATCAAATCTCATTTGTTTTCACACACACTACTATAATAATATAAAGAACAAAAAGTATATTCTTTATAGAAAAATTCTAAACCTTCTCATATATTTTGAATAATTCTGAATTACATAAAATAGCTGTATAAACAATGAAGATAACTCATCTTATGTCTTTTTGATTTTAGTGTTAAGCAAATTATTCCTTTTTTTCTCCCTTTAAATTCCTGGATATAAAATGGCAAGTTATTGACTCTGACTTAAATATATTCAATAATTCTTTTCTTTTTTTTTTCCTGCAAAATTCACAATGCCCAAATTATAATTATTTGGTTTGTAATCTGTTAGAAAATGAAAACAAAATTTTGTATATTTTATTGTGTTAATTTGATTCCTTCAACCAATAATATGATATTCTTTTTAAAGGATTTATGGGGAAAATATACATTGTATTAGAATCTTCTGAACAGGAGATGAACAAAGGGATGACTCAATTTATAACAAATTACTGCCACCCATCCTCGAACAGAAAAATCCAAGACCTGAAATTCAGAGAATACTGTCAAGAAGTTGATTTCTTTTAAATTAGTTGACTTCTGATTGACTTCTTGAATCAAGTATTTCCTTAAAGCAGCTTACATATTTACCCACTGGACGTTTCTTTTTTTAGTAATGGTGGTGGAAACCTCAGGTTAGGGATTTGTTTGGGTTCAAAAGTATGGTATTTTTTAAATGTAAAACTTCAGGAAGAGTCTCAATTATTCAGGTAATAGAATGTTTTGTTTTGTTTTTTTAGTTTTTTTTTTTTTGTTTTTTTTTAAAACATCTGTCTGGGACCATCTTGAATCTTGAAAATAATGATTCAGTGCAGAGGCAGGAGCAGATTCAGAGCAAGAGGGTCCAGGTTTCAGAGGGAGATGTGAGAAAGTGAGAGATCAAGAGTGTGAGGAGGACAGGGGCACTGGCAAATAACAGGAGAATGTAGTTGGAAGCCCAACATCCCTGAAGACCAGTGGATGCTCATATTCCAAAATGGAATATGCATAGCTCATGGTCCTTTGCATGAGCTATTAAAAATAAAATAAGTACGATAAAACCCTTTCCTTTTTTCTCATCCTCATCCCTGCGACATAGCTCTTACTGCCAGAGCCAAGAACAAAGGCTATTGCTCATATTACTCTAGATTGAGACATCACAGGTGGAAGAGCTTTTGAGGGTGGGTCTGAAGATCTAATTATTATTTAGGAAATTGTTTCTATTGGCAAACATGGTCTAATTTCCAAGGAACTGATTTACAAAAACACTCTTAGAACACGGGCACTTTGTAAGTTGGGGACGCCTATGTGTTAGTTATGATTCAGATTTTCAAATGTCAATAGTCTCCCAGATTTGAAATGTAGGAGAACTTATTTATAATTAATTTTGTGTTTTCTATAAATATGGATATGGTTTTACAGATGTTGAAAAATGTGTTTTAAGAATGACATGCTGTACCTTCACAGTCTTCAGCTACATCTTCAATTCATTTAATAAAATAGTTAGCTAGAGCACTTGTCATGGTTTCCATGGTAACAAACAGGATGACTTTAGTAAACAGAAAATAAGCAATTTAAGACTGTTGCATTAGAACTAAAAATAGAATTGCTTTAGGCCAGGCATCACAATACAAACTGGCTACACAGAGAGACTGAGAAGACTAGAAATAGCCATTGTGTATTCTGCTAATGAACCAAAATACGTATTGATATTACCACTTACAATGACATTTCCTAGATCATTTAGAGTAGCATTGTTAATTCACAGATTTGTTACTTAGCAGTTTCAAATCTTTCAACAATCGAAGTATATTTATATCGCTGATTGTACAACAAAACACAAGACACAGATTTTTAAGAAATCAATAAATAAAAGATGTGGGAACAGAGATCTAATAGGCTTGTATTAAGGCACAGTAATTTTGCTTTTGGTAATAGGAGCAAAATCACGTATTCCAATACTAACGCTTGTAAATTTACTGGCTAGTGCTAAAAATCATAAAATTACAGTGCTTTATAAAAAAGTTCAGTTATATGCATTGGCTCCAAAGAATATTGAAAATGTGTAATTAATCTGGGATTTACAGCCCACTAGCATTGTTTCCTGCGTGTTTCTATTAAGCAATATATCTCCTCTAAAGTCAACTGAAAATTGACATTTACATTTTTTTTCTCTTTTAGTTTTTCGATTTAATGTCTCCATCAATCTTGCATAGCCTCCTGGAAAGCAGATATTGAAAGGAGGTAAATGGACTTTAGAAAAGAAGGCGAATCAAATACATTTTATAGAGCAAAAACGTTTTAGCTTGGATCATTCCACAGTCTCCAAGTTCTGTCAAGGTATTACTTTTGTAAAGTAACATTATTTAGAAGGCATTACTGTGCACTCCTAAATATTTTTCTTTAATGCAACATTGGGAGCAAGAGAAGTGGAAGTATCAGCCAGCNAACCGGGAGAGCCACTTAGGAGGAATAATGCTCATTATAATAAAATGTCTAGAATGTTAATTTTTAACTGTAGCCATAGAGGAAGCCAACTCAGGGTAATCTGAATAATTTTCCTTTTTTTAATAAAATTGTTGGCCTACTCCTAGCTTTCACATTTAAAATTTTTTTAAATGNCTAAATATTTTTCTTTAATGCAACATTGGGAGCAAGAGAAGTGGAAGTATCAGCCAGCAAACACTAATCTAGCAATTAAGAAAAAAAACCTAGACACATTCAATAATATGTAAATAAGAGAACTAAACAAATCTAGAAATAAAAAGCTGAGACCTTGTTAAAATGCACCAGTATTCAAATGGAATTAATAATGTTTGTTAGGAAGCTTATTTACAATAAGATTATACAATAATTTTATAATTTTACATGCAATNGGCTGAGCCATGAGATCATGACCTGAGCCGAAGTCGGACACTTGGACTGAGCCACCCACATTTTAAAATAATGACCAGGACACCTCCCTTTGAACTGCTCTAAAGATGTTTTATTTTACTGTTTGTATTCACTGGGCATCCTTATATCCCTAAAATCAACAAGTGTTTATTGAGCACTTAACATTGGTTCAAACACTGTTCTGACTTCTCAGATGATGATGAGAAAGACGGCAATGAAAAAACAAATAAAGGCTCTACTCTTATGGAATTTATATCAACATAATAAACAAATACATAGATATATAATATCAAATACATAGAAATATATCAAGTACAATATAGGAAGAGAAAGCAGCATAAGGTGATAGATCCTAAGGGAATGCATTTCCTTTTAAATTATATATAAGCCATGACAGGAAAGAAGTGATGGAGTTAGCTATGTGGCTCTGTGGAGAGTACAGCTGTCACAGAAAGCTGCAAGTGTAAAAGTCTTTACAGTTTTGCTTAAAGGGTTGTAAGTTCTAGGAACAATGTGGATGCCAGTATGGCTAGTGCAGAATGT